>NW_024747332.1:0-10000 GCF_018991925.1 Homarus americanus
CAATAGATCTACCTTAAAACACACGGTCACCGACAAGGTAAACTTCCTCCCAATGACTACTTACTTCACTCACTCCTCTTACCCTCTACCTAAACTGCTATACTCCTTAGCCTTCTCCTCCCCCAGCAACCTCTCTCTACCCAGCACTGCCCCCCCACATGATGAAGTCTTGTGACAGAGATGACGAAAACATTTAACTAGTTTTCCCCAAATATAAAGTTTTCTCTAACATCATTAATTTCTAATCAGTAGAAAATGAGAATTTGATAAGCGATAACTCACTTATTTTTCCACCCCTACTGATTGACACTGCTTCAGAACGGCAGAAAGATAAAATAACTGATTGATGTTTACTCACCCAAAATCCCCAAACAAACACAAGATTTTTGTTTGTGTATAAACAACGTAAACAAAAGACACAAACAAAGCAAACAATGTATATATTCAGCCGAGAAGTTCATGAAAAACTAATTAGTTAAAAAGCTTATTATTTTCACACTGGTGTTTTGATTTTTTATTAACTGATAGATAGATAGATAGATAGATAGATGGCCAGATTAAAGCCAGAAGCGAGTAGTGAGTTAAGCAACCTGTCTCTCTCTCTCCCATCCTTCCTCCTCCCCCTCCTCACATTCACTCCCACAATAATTCCCCACCCTTACCCCTTCCCCCAGCCCACCCCTCCTTCATACCCATCTTCCTTCTCTCCTTCCCTCAACTCATCCCCTTCACCTTCCCTTTCCCTTCTTCTCCTTCTCCCCTCCCTTAATGGACAGGTGTGAACTGGTTACAGCTCTATAGCAACGATCAAACGACTCCGCTAAAAGCGCGATAATGACCTGCTAGAGAGGGACGTGGGCAAGAGAGTGCTAAGCCACCTCGTGTCCGTAAGACCCCTAACCTGCCCTGTGGCTCATTAGGACTACTGCACGTATAGGTGGAATATGTGTGTGTGTGTGTGTGTGTGTAGGTAGGCGCAGTGAGTCGAGTCTCAAGTATAAATTTGACATACATTTTGGTTATCCTATTTGTAATGTAGTTTCAACCCCAACCAGGTGATGGGTCGAATTCTTATAATTTTTCACTTACGAGAAAATTTCAACACGAACTCTTTGAGATCTCGTCCCTTAGTTACGAACACATCAACAGTGGTGACAGAGACTAATGACCGTCACTTCAACCACAGAGAGAACAGGAAAAAAAAAAGGTAAATAAAGGAGAGACGGAGAAAAGGTGTTAAAAGGATAATGGTGCAGTGCCTTATGGACAGTAACCCATGGACTAACCCACTAACCCCGCGACAGACAGACAAACGGGCGAACTTAACTACTCTGGAACTAACATTAACAACAACGACAACAGCAGAACCCTGACTGAATCGAAACCGAACCCGGAACTGAACTCGCAATGAAAGAGGACTGAAGAGAGAATGGTAAGGTACGTTAAAACTCTTAACAAAAACCTAACCTAACTAACCTACTAACCTGTTACAACCTGACCTAACCTACCTTAGCTAACCTGACCTAACCTGACCTACTCATCACCGAGAGAAGAAGAGGATGAAAGTGGGAAAGAAGAGAATTAGAAGGAATTAGGAAAGGAAGAGAGTGGAAAGGTTAATATCATGTCAGCGTGGAAGTGAAGTGATCCGTCTGCCCGAGACTCGAGGAGACCTTGACGTGGCCCCCAATACCTCTCACCCAGTTTGTTTCCTCTCACCCCTCCAGACAAGCCCAAGCAAGCCATGAACCTCCAACATAACTTCAAACACAGAATGACACCTCTCTCTCTCTCTCCTCTCTCTCCTCTCTCTCTCGCTCTCTCTAAAGCCAGATTCATGTACTCTCTCATCACGACACAGAAACAACACGTAAAGGTCAAAGTTCTGGACCCTCGCCTCTAAACACCAAAAATCTGTGAGATTGATACACAAGACTAAAAAACCCATAATTCTTTTCAACTAAACTACTGTTGTCTCTCTTATATTACAGTAACATCAAAAGACACATTTATATACACACACACACACACACACACACACACACACACACACACACTCTGTATATAATCACATAATTAAAAAGAAAGAGTAAAGTACAATTCGTTATCAAAGGAGACATTTTTTATTTTGTTTTTCCTCATTTTCTTCTCGTTAGTTGGAAAAAATTGAAATATTAGAGAATGTTTGATGTTGACGTCAACATGTGTGTGTGTGTGTGTGTGTGTCGTATTCGCGAGAGCTCGCTGTTATGTTAAGGTATTTGCCGATATTAGTGTCGATTTTGAATATGGCGAATAATTAATTTGTTATCTGCTATGTGAGGTATGTGCATCTGATTGCTGTCTGTCTGTCTGTCTGTCTGTCTCTTCTCTCTGTCTGTCTGTAGTCTATCTGCTACATGTGTGTGTGTGTGTGTGTGTGTGTGTGCATGAATCAAGAGATTGGTGATGTGGTTATCAAGTCTATATTTTATTTTTTGTTTTGTTGTTATTGAATGTAATTTTAATTTACTTTGTGATTTATTTTAATATTCGTTATTTACTTGGCCTGGTGACCTCTGTGTGAAGATAATGGGAATGACCTCAAACGTCATTATTATTATTATTATTATTATTATTATTATTATTATTATTATTATTATTATTCCAATTATTATCATTATAGTATAAATAGTAAGTACTACAAAACGCGCGCACACACACACACACATACACACGCTTACACACACCTGCAGGACTGACCTAATTAACGACCTACTCACCTGTCAGGTCCTTCTAGAGAGCCAACCAGGATCAAGTGACTTAGTGATTGGTAAACCTTTTATTGTGGCGTGGTAGAGGTGGTGGTGGTGATGGTGCAGGCTGGTGGTGGCATGGTGCAGGCTGGTTGTGGTGATGGTGGTGGTAGTGGTGGTGCAGGCTGGTTGTGGTGATGGTGGTGGTGGAGGGTGTGTGCTGGTGGTGGTAGTGGAATGTAGTGAAGAAAGTTCGGGGGTTAGGTATTGGCTCTCTCTCCCTGGGCGATTGGTCTATCAAATATTATTCAATTATGACCCTTATTGTCCCCATGTTAGTACAGAAACAAACTAGATAGTAACAGGAGAATAAAAGTAAAAGGTCATGTTAGGGTCAGGTTAGGTCAGGCTAGGTCAGGTTAGGTTAGGGTCAGGCTAGGTTAAGGTCACGCTAGGCTCAGGCTAGGATCACACTGGATAACACACCCTTCTCACGCGTGTCTCGGGCAAGGACTCGAACCAATGACATGGCGCTGAGAGATACACACGTTACCACAGTACCAAGAGGCAACAACCTAATATATACAGAATATTTATAGACCTCCAATAGTAAGAAGAAAAACATAAAACAAGTAAACAAGGAAAACAACAACTAAACATACAATAAATCAACAAAAACATGTAAACAAAGAAGAAAAGAAAACAAAAACAAGTAAATATAGACGATACAAGTAAAAAAAAAAAAAACAATTAAAAAACATAAACAAAAAGAAGTTAGTAAATAAGACAAGTAAACGATTAAACAAGCAAAAAAAAACACAAGGAAACAAAGACAACTTTTCCTATAGGACAAATACAACAAATAATATACCAGTTGTTCACTTTTAAAACGTTGTAACAAAAAACTATACTACATTTGAAATACTAATTGGCTAGAGACAGTTTATTATGTGTGTGTGTGTTTGTGTGTGTGTGTGTGTGTGTGTGTGTGTGTGTGTGTGTGTGTGTGTGTGTGTGTGTGTGTGGTGAGAAGAGGGGAAGGGGGGACAGGGAGGAAGGGAAGGGAAGGGAACAAGTCTGTCTGTCTGTCTGTCTGTTTTTCTGTCTGTCTGTCTGTCTGTCTGTCTGTCTGTCTGTCTGTCTATCAACGTCATTATTTCCTCTAACAGAAGATACGAGGCCGTAATGCCAGTACAGGCAGAAGGTAGGCGAACGTGCGTCTGATGTAGGTTCCCATACGAGTGAGAGCATACCATAATGGGGGAAGAGAAAGACACGTCAGGCGGTAGGGAGCGCTCGCACTGGCAGAAGCAAGACTAAGGTAATGAAGAGGGAAGAGAGATGAAGGTTTGTGTACAGTGGGAAGATGCAGGAAATGAAAGCCAGGCGGTGGTGATTGCTCGTACTGGCGATAACTACATTAGTCCGCTCTTACATCGTCTGTTAAGTAAGCCGGACGGGGAGGAAGAGGCGGAGTTTACCTGGTGATGAGGTGACGAAGGTGTTGTTTACCTCACCTGGCCGAGAGAGAGAGAGAGAGAGAGAGAGAGAGAGAGACAGCGAGAGAAAGAAAGAAAGAAAGAAAGAAAGAAAGAAAGAAAGAAAGAAAGAAAGAAAGAACTAAATCATATCACCCCAACGCACAATAATTTTCTCCCCTAATTTCTTCCGCCACCAAACGTCGCATCTTTGAGTGGCTCAGTTCGACTAGAAATCCCAAAGTAAGAAATCTGATTCTGAATTAGTGCCCTGAACCACACCCAACCCCCCCCCCTATCAAGCGAGCATTCATTAAATAAATTTCTATATACCATTTTGACCTCTGACCTGACCTGACCTGACCTGACCTGACCTAACCTTGCACTACACTCAACAAATAGTCTTGCAGAAGTGACTGTAGGATTACAAGTTGTGAGATTTGAAGTTAAATTCGTTGAGCTGGTGGACCTGTGTGTGTGACTGCATAAATTATGATTAGCTTTTGAGTTTACTGAAGGTCATGGGGGGGAGGTAGGAAGGAGGGGAGGGGGGAGAGGAGGAGGGGGGAGGGAGGGGAGGAAAAAGAGCGTTTTTGGTGGTTCATGTGAACTAAATGTGTTTGGGGGAGTTGGAGGGGGGAGAGAGTTGCCAAGTGGTAAATATTGTTGATTGTTGGTGTTAAATGTTGTTGTTGTTGTTGTATTTGTTGTTGTTGTTTGTTGATGTTGTGGTTATTATTATTATTATTATTATTATTATTATTATTATTATTATTATTATTATTATTATAATTATGTAACACGCTATTGAAAATAAGATGTAAGAGAAATAATCCACCTACATATTCATCTTCAACACACACACACACACACACACACACACACACACACACGTGTAATAAAAGCTAATGAACCTAAGAACCCCAGACAGTGTAATAACGAGAATAATAATAAACATGAAGGCCTTATACCTGTACAGAAGGTGCAGGTGTGACCCTTAACACTGAGATACTAACACAGGTAAAGTTTGATTCACCTGAAGATTCGTCCCCCAGTTTATTTTATCATAAGATTAATTATACCCTAACGCTAACCTAATCTAACGTAACAATAACCTAACCTAACCAAAGCTAACTTAACTAACATGAATAACAATTAAAGGAGAGAGAATGAAGAGAAATATGTAGCTGCTGAGGTGGACAGTTGCAGTACCTCACCTGTGGATTCAGGAAGAAGATGGGGGGGGTAGGAGGAAGAGGAGGGGTAGAGGAAGAGGGAGGGGAGGGGTGAGGAGGAAGAGGGAGGGGGGGTGGAGGAGGAAGAGGGAGGGGGGGTGGAGGAGGAAGAGGAGGGGGGGGGTGGAGAGGAAGAGGAGGGGGGTGAGGAGGAAGAGGAGGAGGGGGGTGAGGAGGAAGAGGAGGAGGGGGAAGAGGAGGTGAAGATGTGGGTGGAGGAGACGAGATCTACCACACCTACAGGAATTAAGAATCAAATCGTCAGAAAAATGTACACACACACACACACACACACGTACAGGTGAGGACTGACTACACCACGTGAACCAAAGAGCATCAACACCGTTTATTAATTTCCATTAACGACCGCTTACCGCTGTTCGTCCGCCCGTAACGTGCCAATTACATATGCCATTGTGTTTTAATTCCATCGTAAACATTTTTAATGGCATTATTCGCTGCCATTTGTTATTGTTTAAAAGGGAAAAAGTTAAAAAAATTCTGTTGGCTCTCACTCTTTTACTCTTTTCTGTGTGTGTGTGTGTGTGTGTGTGTGTGTGAGATTATTACACTCATCTTGACTGTTAGTGTATATGGGTCGTCTGTCTGTCTGTATGTAACTGTCTCTCTGTCTATTTATCTGTCTGTTTGCCTGTCTGTCTGTCTGAGGTCCAAATGAGTCAAGTGTGAGTCTCAACAATTAATATTTATCCTTTTAGAAGATGGATGATTTCAACCACCTACCACCATCACCACTACCAACATCACCAACCACTACTATTACTGTTACTACTATTATCATTATGTAAAAGTCTTTGAACACCACCGTCATCACTACCACCATCCCTTCACTACACCACAATAACACTCCACCTCTTCAACTATTACCACTACCACTACCACCACTACCACTACCACTACCACCACTACCACTACTACTACTACCACCACTACTACCACTACTACTACCACCACTACCACTACCACCACTACCACCACCACCACCACTACCACTAGCAGCATCCCTTCATCAGCATCTTCCTCACATACCTCATCTCTCACTAAGACCGAACATTACACACACACACACACACACACACACACACACACACACATCCTACTAATGGACTAAAAGGATGAAACTCAGGAATCCTAAAACAGACAGAGTTGTGATGGGAGTCTTAAGCATAATATTCATCCATTACACCTCCCCCCTCCCCGGGTCGTGTGTGTGTGTGTGTGTGTGTGTGTGTGTGTGTATGTTGTGTGTGTGTGTGTGTGTGTGTGTGTGTGTGTGTGTATGTGTGTGTCAGTGTGTGTGTGTGTGTGTGTGTGTGTGTGTGTGTGTATGTGTGTGTGTGTGTGTGTGTGAGCTGGAGCTAATTATTTTGAATACTATTTTTATTAATATTGTTAAGAGAGAAAGAGAGAGAGAGAGAGAGAGAGAGAGAGAGAGAGAGAGAGTCATACATGGATTCTCTCCCTCCTCCCTTCTCAACCTATCTCTCACTCCCCTCCTTCCTCTCTCCCTATCTCCCTCCCTTCCTCTCACCCTATCTCTCACTCCTTCCTTCCTTCTCTCCCCATTCCTCCTCCTTCTCACCCTATCTCTCACTCCCTTCCTTCCTTCTCTCCCATTCCTCCCTCCCTCCCTTCACCCTCCATCTCACTCTCCCTTCCTTCCTCTCTCCCTATCTCTCCCTTCCTTCTCACCCTATCTCTCACTCCCTTCCTTCCTTCTCTCCCTCCCTTCCTTCTCTCCCTCCCTTCCTTCTCTCCCTATCTCCCTCCCTCCCTTCTCACCCTATCTCTCCCCAAACACAACAAATTATCGCCTCAGGCTGCCTACATTACTGCTCTCGTTCCCACCACGCTTCGCCCTTCAGTATTAACCAAAGGATATCGCCACTATAACACCTCTACATAAAGGACACTATACGGTATCCTTTAACACGAAGGATACTCAAACGGGATCCTATAGAAGAGGGTGTTCATAGAACTTGCCAAACACGATATCTAAAGGATAAAGAGAGGATATCCTTATACACGAAGGACACGTAGAGAATCCTATAGGACATGGGGTTGTGTTTAGGATTCGTTAAGATACGTAGGATATGTTTTAAAAAAAAGTTTCCCGCGTTAAATTGTCCTCGGAACTAGACATGAGGGGGGCAACTAACACATTCACTCAAGCTAAGATAAAGAAAAGATAAGTGTTAATAATGGCGTCCAAACTGTACTGAGACTATACTGGAAGTAGATATTATTGAATGTTTATTTCTAGTTTAGGATATAATAGTGTGTGTGTGTGTGTGTGTGTGTGTGTGTGTGTGTGTGTGTGTGCGTCGCCGTCCTTACCCTGCCAGACGCACAGAGTGACTCCATTCATCACTGATCCACCACCAGTCTGATCCCACCGTCAAACTTTTTCTCAATTTTATTTTTTTGAGAATTGCTCCATGTGACGTGGTTAAGGGGGGAGGGAGAAGGATGTTGGGGGGTGGAGAAGGATGTTTGGGGGGTGGGAGAAGGATGTTTGGGGGGGGTGGAGAAGGATGTTTGGGGGTGGAGAAGGATGTTTGGGGGGTGGAGAAGGATGTTTGGGGGGTGGAGAAGGATGTTTATTTATATGGAACTTGTTGTTAAAATGATTCAGGATATTTTTTACAGTCGAGATTAAAACAAAAGCTGGATTTTTTTAAAGATATTGTTATTGTTATTATTATTATTTCGCGTTTATTTATCGATAGTTTCATTACCTATCAAAGCTCATGGACTAATTCATCGTACTCAAGGGATTAACTCATCGTACTCGAGGACCTGGAATCCATGGGGGTTAAGTCATTGTACTCAAGTAGTTAAAATATAGCACCTATTACACACATACACACTTAAAGGGATTTAATGCCATTACACACACTCAAGTTATTCCTAATTACAAGACCAAACACACTTAAATATACGCACTCTAAACACACTTACTGCACAATAAGGTCCATTACACTTCAAAACATAAACACAGTTATAGAATCCAATACTCCGTTGTTTACCCTCGAGGGGATTCAATTCTACAAACAAGGAGACAACTTCTGTCCAACATCTCGTTATAAACAAATGAATTACCTCGCCACAGCCTTGAGACTATCCGTGTGTGTGTGTGTGTGTGTGTGTGTGTGTGTGTGTGTGTGTGTGGAGAAAACTTCTTAGTGACAATCTTTTCGTCTTCACTGTAGCAGATACTTTTAATGGCGGCACACACACACACACACACACACACACACACACACACACACAAACACACACACACACACACTCTATTGTTATCTTCCCTTATTCAACATTCTTCACTATATATTAATTTACATACTTATACATATTAACCTCATATCTCACCACATGTATTAAATAATATGTATTTTAACCCATATTATATAATTATGTGATGAATTCAAAGTCCAATACGATAAGAGACGAGAGTGTGTAAAGGGGAATCCAATTTTTGTCTTCATCATATCTGTGTGTGGGAACAAAATACTTTTATCCACAATGACTAAACACTGAAGTCACTATCACACCCCTATCTTGCTAGGAGGCGGAGGCTGAAGCTGCAGGTGGAGAGGGGCTCCAAGGCCTGTCTCTCTCTGTTCCTACCTGAGATAAAGAAGGAGGGGGTGGAGGGAGGGAGGTGAGAGAGAGAGAAAAATAAAGTGAGTGAGTGAGTGAGAGGAAAAAAGAAAGTAAGAGAAAAAAACGAGAGAAAAGGAGAAATAAAGAAGAAAGAAAAGAAAGAAAGACATGCAAAGAGATAGTGGGCAAGTTTCACGCTGTCCTGATGATGGACCATGAGGCTTTGAAACATAAACTTGAAATATTGAAGAAAATGTGGGATTCTACATGGTGTTTCTCTTGATCAAAACACTGTCGGCTAGCCAATACGGGGAGAATCCATTACAATATAACCTGTATCTATCTCTCACAGACATTATTATATACGTGTTACTTATTATTTATTTTTTTTACTTTTTTATATGTAATTTTTTTTTTTTCTTTCATCGATTGCTCATCTATTCTGGGAAGTATTATAATAAAGTTAGCTATGAGTCACACACACACACACACACACACACACACACACACACACACACACACAAACACACACACACACACACACACTCTAACCCTCAATCTTCACTCCCCCTTGAATATTCTCCCCCCCTCGTTACAAAGTTTGCCAGAGGACCTCAGCGACACAATTGGGCAGTGTGGTGGTGGTGGGAGGCGGTGGTGGCAGGAGTGTTGATGCTCACTCTACAGGAAGGATATAATGGGCAGATCCTACGTCTCTTTGTGGCTCGGGGGCGGTGAGGCGTCCTTCAGGGGATATACACACAGGCAGAGTCCTTCGTTGGCTACACACAGACTGATATACAGGCGGTGAGGCGTCCTGCAGCGAGGTACAGAGAAAGTCCTTGGACTGGTACACACCGTAGGATACATACAGGTATAGTCCTTCACCTGGTTCAAGGATGATGGAACACAGGCGGTCAGGCAT
>NW_024747332.1:17500-32999 GCF_018991925.1 Homarus americanus
GGGGTAGAATGGATGGTAGTGGTAATGGTGGTTAGAGGAGGTATAGTATCTTGGAGCTTCGGTGCAAAGTTTCGAACCAAACCGAACGAAACTCAACGGAACCTCCCCCTCTCCCCCCAACTTTCCTTCACCCCCTTCATCCCCCTAACTCTCCCTCACCCCCTTCACCTCCCCCCCACACCACCCAGCCGCCGCACAATTACGCGGAGTCGAGTCAACATAATATTGTCATAGCCCAAGGCTCACGGTCTGGTATAAATGCTTCCAAGTGTCGTCACGGCTACACAGAATGCGCGCCCGGTTTCATTAGACGATGCCATGTTTATTCCGGACTTTCTTATTGGCTGAGGGACGGTGTTGGGGTGTATATTTCTGGTTCTTATTGGCTGAAGGGGATGGGTCGTGTTGGTGCGTTTGTTACTGGCTCTCACTGGCTCGTAGGGGTGTATTTCTGTGGGCCTTTTTATTGACTGTTAGATGAATAGCTCTTTGGTTTTCGTTGGTGTTAGGAGTACAGTATATAAACGTTTCCTATTGGCTGGTTGGCAGGAGTAAGGAGTACATGTCCCTTTCCTATTGGTTGTTTAGTCTATAACACTAGTTCTTATTGGTTGAAGGACTAACTTGTTGTCTAATTCTACTTCTCATTGGCTGAAGAAATATGTCTCACGCTACATCGAGATTTTATTGGACGAAGGGCAGTGTTGGTTTACATAAGAGGTTGTAGTTGACCACGACAGGTTGTAATTCAAGTTTGTTAGTGGTTGTGGAAAGCTGATGGTTGACACTCTGGGTTTTAATTGGCCGAGAGACGACATTAGTGTATAACTCAGAGTGTTTTACTGTGTGAGGCAATTAGTGAGATCTATTACGTGTTTTTATCGCGTATAAAACGGCGTTGGAAGTCATTATCCATTCTTATTGTCTCTCTCTCTCTCTCACTCTCTCTCTCTCTAGTTCACACTCTCTCGCTCGTTTACACACTCACTCTCTCTCTCGTTAGTTCACACACTCTCTCACTAGTTCACACACACACTCTCTCTCTCGTTAGTTCACACACTCTCTCACTAGTTTACACACTCTCTCACTAGTTCACACACTCTCTCACTAGTTCACACACTCTCTCACTAGTTCACACACACTCTCTCTCTCGTTAGTTCACACACTCTCTCACTAGTTCACACACTCTCTCACTAGTTCACACACACACTCTCTCTCTCTCTCTCTCTCTCTCTCTCTCTCTCTCTCTTTGTTCCCCCCAAAAATTACAGATGAAACTGCACTGTGACTCCACCGTAATTGGATACACTCTATCCTACCCAGTTATCGGAGGGAAAAAATTGACTTACGTGTTCCAGAGAATTTATTTTAAAATTTCCTGTGAGTTAGTTAAATCAATTCTTAAATAATACCAGTTAAGAAAGAATTTACCATAAGATCTTTTGAGAATTATTGTATCGTAAGTAATTTAAGTTAGAGAGTTAATTAAATTCTAAAATGTTACCAATAAAGTGAGAATTTACCCTTACTTACTTACGATTTTTTAATGAATATCTTTTGTTTAATTAAGGGTTAATATTTCTTATGAACAATTGAGACTAAAATGACTTTGAAATGAAGCTTAAATGGATCAGTTATATTCATTCTATTAAGCTGGAAGAACTCTCACTGGACCATTTAGAGTGAGAAATAATTATTCAAGCTCTCAGAAATCATTTGTGGTGTAACTTAAGCTTGGAGCCTAACTTAAGAGAGTCAGTTAGGAGAATCAAGCTTTATGTGAGTCAGTTAGGAGTATCAAGCTTTGTGTGAGTCAGTTAGGAGAATCAAGCTTTGTGAGAGTCAGGTTGATGGCTTCCTCACATCTCCAGTTTCGGGGTAAAAATAATTCAATTGAAGAACCTTTCTAAATCCTGGTCAGTTTCGGGGTAAAAATAATTCAATTGAAGAACCTTTCTAAATCCTGGTCAAGATGAGAAATACTCTCTCTCTCTCTCTCACTCACCTCATTTCTAATCTACAGTAAGTGAGAGAGAGAGAGAGAGAGAGAGAGAGAGAGGAATGGAAAAAAATGAGGTAAAAAGAAAGAAAGAAAGAAAGAAAGAAAGGGAGACAGTTAAAAGAGAGAGATTCGAGTCACACACACACACACACACACACATCAACAGTGTTATCAGCCTGACCCACCTCTGACCGCCCTGGTGTTGTGTCTATTAACGTTATCATTCTTAGTACTCAGCCACTTTATCATTCATTGTACTCAGCCACTTTATCATTCATTGTACTCAGCCACTTTATCATTCTTTGTACTCAGCCACTATATTATTCTTTGTACTCAACCACTTTATCATTCTTTATACTCACGTCATTATCATTAATCATTCTATATAAGTGTTTAGGCAGTTATATAAACGTTTAAGCAGACACGGGAACGTTTAAGCAGACACGGGAGCGTTTAAGCAGACACGGGAACGTTTAAGCAGACACGGGAGCGTTTAAGCAGACACGGGAACGTTTAAGCAGACACGGGAACGTTTAAGCAGACAGGGGAACGTTTAAGCAGACAGGGGAACGTTTAAGCAGACAGGGGACGTTTAAACAGACAGGGGAACGTTTAAGCAGACAGGGGAACGTTTAAGCAGACAGGGGAACGTTTAAGCAGACAGAACGTTTAAGACACGGAACGTTTGCATAGACAAGGAACAACGTTTACAAGACAGGGAACGCTTGCTAAGACAGGGGAACGTTTACAGACAGGAACGTTTAAACAGACAGGGGAACGTTTAAGCACACCTTACCCACACATCCCATTTCCCTTAGACTGTGGGCAGGGATATTACAAGACTGACTGATCGTATAATCCTGTCGGGGGGTGAGAGAGAGAGAGAGAGAGAGAGAGAGAGAGAGAGAGAGAGAGAGAGAGAGAAGAGAGAGAGAGAGAGAGAGAGAGAGAGAGAGAGAGAGAGAGAGAGAGAGAGATTCTTCCCAAATAATCACACACACACACACACACACACACACACACACACACACACACACACACACACACACACACACACACACACACACACACGCTGATCCCAAATATCACATAACTTCCCCCTCTCCCTCTTTCCTTCCTTCCTTCCTTCCTTCCCTCCGTCTCTCTTCTCCCTCAGTAATACCTCACAATCAGAATACCAGACACTAATGCCTTCCCTTCTTTCTTTGACTTCAGTTCTGTTCGTCCTTATCGACACAGAAGACAATTTTCAAGCTCTGATTTCTGTTTTCTTCGGTATATTAATTTCTGTCGGATGGAACCATTATTTTCTTCTTCTTTTTTTTTAATCTTAGTCACAACAACAACAACAACAACAACAACAACAACAACAACAACAACAACAGACGAATAATAACAACACAAAATATCATTATAATAACAAATACAATAACATAACACCAAAATAATTACATCATAACACTACAACAATAATAACTATCCCTTGAATATGAAGATTTAACCCCATGAATACAATAACTTGACCCCTTGAGTACGATAACTTGACCCCTTGAGTACGATAACTTGACCCCTTGAGTACGATAACACAATTCATTAAATATACAACAAATTAAACTTAAAAAATTATCTCTTGGGAATTTATCCTTGTGCCTGAATTTCTACACGAGTCAATAAGCTTTCGTCACCCCTTAGACACATACTCACTCCTGGGTACACGAATAAACCTTACGAATCTTTGAGAGTTGAGGAGGCAGGTCATTACGAGACATATACGAGGTCATGGTTGGACAAAAGGAACAATACGTGACCCGCAGCCCGTCATCCGAGAGGTCATCGTCTGACCTAACAATGGCGCCAGTGGACCAAGAGGGAAAACAGAGAATGAGAGAGAGAGAGAGTGAGAGTGAGTTCAGTTGTGTGTGTGTGTGTGTGTGTGTGTGTGTGTGTGTGTGTGTGTGTGTGTGTGTGTGTGTGTGTGTGTGTGTGTGTGTAGTGGTGGCATGTAGTGGTGGCATGTAGTAGTGGTCGTGGTAGTAGTGGTAGTAGTTCCCTGATCTTCGTGTATATCAAAATAACTCTACGGATACCACACCCCACATTTCACTATCTCTTGCTAAAAAAAAAAAATTTCCTCCCTCTGTCTGTCTGTCACACATTTATTCACATTTCCCGTATGTTATTTTTATTGTATATCTCTCTGTTTAACTCTTTAACATATTTACACATTTAGACCAAGATATAACAATAGAAAAATAGAACCACAGGATTACTTACTAGAAATAGCTAAATAAATACAATAGTTAATTAATACATAAATAACACAAGATTGTAGTATCACCAAAAGCCTTCCCTCCTTCCTACCTACCTACTCTCCCTCCCTCCCACACCCACCCACCCACCCACCCACCCACCCACCCACCCACTCTCCCTGCCTCGGTACACTATATATATAAATATTTTTTCCTTGGGCACAGAACTAATGACGAGACTCAGGTGTGTATATAATATGACTCAACAAAGTCTTCGGTCAGGTGCGTCGTGTTCCCCAAATAATGAGAAAATAAGAGAGAAAAAATAAATAAAATAAATTAAAAAACAAAAAATAAAGAATACTAATTAAAACACGAAAAACAATAACAATAAAAACAGGTACCTGGATATGGCCAAATCATAAACAAAAACAAAACAAATCGAACAAATAAACAAAGGGATTATCTGTAAACAAAAGAAGGAAGGGATATAGAGGTATGGGTTATAATCTGCGTTAGTGAGGCATGGGGGGGGCAGGGGGGCAGAGGGGGAGGGGGGGAGGGAAGGGGGGAGAAGAGGGAAGGGGGAGGCTAATGTGGGGGAAGGGGGGGTACCCATGAGAAGAGCGAGGGGAGAGGGTGGTGATGGTGGTTAGGTTAGGTTAGAGGGCGGAGATGGGAAGAAAATCTCTCAGTGGACCAGTCATTTAGTCAGTCAGTTATTCAATCAGTCAGGTTAGTCAGTAAAAGCAGTAAGTCAGTAAATTAAAATAGTCGTTCATGAAGAGAGAGAGAGAGGGAGAGAGAGAGAGAGAGAGAGAGAGAGAGAGAGAGAGAGAGAGAGAGAGAGAGAGAGAGAGAGAGAGAGAGAGAGAGAGAGATATATGAATCTTCAAAGCTACACTAATAATTCCTACCAAAGAACAAACAAGTCAATCCCCCTGTCACCAACTTCCCCTCCCCTCCCCCCTCCCCCCTCCCCCTCAAACAGCAAAGTTACCATCGACACGAGGTTGTCACGGGAGGGAGTGGAAAGGGAGGGGGGAAGGGGAGGGGGGAAGGGGGGAGAAGGGGGAGGCGAGGAGGAATGACAAGGGCCGGTGTGTAAGGGGGGGGGGTGACGTGTTATGTGGGTTGAGCTATGAGGTTAAGCTATGAGATTAAGCTGTGAGGTTTAAGCTTTGAAATTAAGCTGTGAGGTTAAGCTATGGGGTTAAGCTACGGGATTAAGCTATGAGATTAAGCTGTGAGGTTAAGCTATGAGATTAAGCTATGAGACTAAGCTGTGAGGTTTAGCTACGAGATTAAGCTACGAGATTAAGCTGTGAGGTTAAGCTACGAGATTAAGCTATGAAATTAAGCTCTAAAGACTACATACTAAGGAAATAGAAAAAAGTTTGGAGAATTGAACTATGGGAGACGCGATCACACTCCTACCTCACTCACATAAAGAACCAACCACATCACCTGGGGCGGGGGTTGGGGGGTGGGGGGTTAATAATCGCTATAACACAGGTATACGGTCTTAGTATAACACAAACATATATGTATATAAAAAAAAAAGAGCCCAATAATCCGTTCCTAGTTATATATCCAAGACGTACTATAATATTATCCCAATATCCAATCTGTAAGTATATTTGCGGGATAAAACCACAATATCATAAGGCTGTAATATCCGGTGTACTGGTAAAGCTCACTCTGGCCGCTTTAGTCTTCCTGACCATAATATTTACGTAAGGTTTAGTGTTTTTTTTTTGTGTTTATATATATGATTTTTTTTTTAATAATTTCCTATCAGGTTATAAAACATGATTGGAGATTTGATATATTAGACTATTTTGTGTGTGTTTGTCTGTAGTAGTGATGATGGTAATAATAAATAAAATAATGTATAGAATGGCGATAAATATGATTAATACGGAAAAATAAAATAAAGTTGTTGCTACTACTAATAAATGAATAATAATAATAATAATAATAATAATAATAATAATAATAATAATAATAATAATGAAATAATAATAATAATAATAATGAAATAATAATAATCTCACAGTTACCAAAATACTAAACATCACACAGCCTTCCACACACACACACACACACACACACACACACACACACACACACACACACACACACACACACACACACACTCGGGAACAGAAAACGTAGACAGGTTGTGTTTGTCTACCTCTTGTAGTAGTGTGTCAACGACGAGAACTGGTCCAACTCAACGCTGAGTACGTGGCCTTTATATATAGAGAGGAGAGAGAAACTGCCGAACTCAACTCTAGAAATCGAAATTAAACCTGATTTAACCTAACCTAACCCATCAGTGTGGAAGAGTTTCTGCTAATGGATTTTCAGTGTAGAGTAATGGGTAATGGCGCTATAACCACGACCTTAACCCCGTATGCCTTCATCTGTAACCAAGATACATGTCTCGGATGATTCACAACGATGGTTCGGATTCGTGTTCGGTCTGGGTTCGGGTTCATTTAAAGTGTTTTGGAAAATTGGATGTCATATTGGCGATTTTATTTTCGTTGTTATTTTAAATGTTGTTTTTATTGTTTGTTATTGTTATTGTTTGTGTTTTTTATAGATGTTATTATTGTTATTATCCAGTTTCAGTGATTGGTTTCTGTTTATAGTCGTAATGGTCGAATTGGTTTGGTTATTAGTCACTTTAAAGAGTTGAAATAAAACTGTTCTATATGTCGTTTCAGGTCACTATATCTCTCGCTTTAAAACGATTATTCTTGTTGTTGTTATTTTATTATTATTATTATCATCATCATCATCATCATCATCATCATCATCATCATCATCATCATGCTATTTATAATTAGTTTTCATTATCATTATTATTATTATCATCATTTTACTATTGTTATTAAACGTGAAAAACTAATACACAAAATGAGAGAGAGAGAGAGAGAGAGAGAGAGAGAGAGAGAGATCACACGTATAAACAAGCCTACTTTGCCTGGCACAGTATATACAGTACTCCCCAGGTCTGACAAGTCAAATTATACCTACTAATTTTGCACTTGCCAACTAGCCGACGTTCAACAGCCAGTCATAAAATATCTCTTTTACGGCTCAACCAAATTACCATCGTGGGAGGGGGTGGGTGGGAGGGGGGAGACAATAAAAAAAACGAAAAAAAATATACAAATAAAAATAAATAAAAAATAATAAAAAAAAAGATGATGTTGAAACGCTCAGGAACACGTCAGTCTCGCGTTGATTTTTACCGATGGTTTAATAATGGAATATTCAACGCCGAGGGGGGTTGGGGTGGGGGGTGGAGGGGAAGGGGGGCATGCATCGAGAGTCATCGTCCTAAGCATGGAACCAAACGTCATTGTCATAGCCACACACACACACACATGCTAGCGTTGAGTCCCACAGCAATAGATGAAGTTACGACAACGCGGCATCCCACTACTCCGTCAACGCCAGAGGAGACAACGCAACATGAGAGGATTAACGTTTAAACACACGTTATAGCGCCACCAACGCCACACAACGCGGCCTCCAACACGCCACTAATTGACCGCTCGACGATGGCTCCCTAACATTACAAATTCGTTAATTTCCAGCTGGCATATTCATCACTGCCAGGACCAGGAGGCGGCGGTGGTCTGTGTTGTGCTGTGTTGTGCTGTGTTGTGCTGTGCTGTGCTGTGCTGTGCTGTGTTGTGCTATGCTGTGTTGTGCTGTGTTGTGCTGTGCTGTGCTTTGCTGTGCTGTGTTATGCTGTGCTGTGCTTTGTTGTGCTGTGCTGTGCTGTGTTGTGCTGTGTTGTGCTGTGTTGTCCTGTATTGAGCTGTGCTGTCCTGTGATGTGCTGTGTTGTGTTGTGCTGTGCGGTGGTCTGTGCTGTGCTGTGTTGTGCTGTGCTGTGCTGTGTTGTGCTGTGTTGTGCTGTGTTGTGTTGTGCTGTGTTGTGCTGTGCTGTGTTGTGCTGTGCTGTGTGAGGCGTGCAGCCAAAGGTCAATTATCAGACCTACTACTACTACTACTACTACTACTACTACTACTACTACTGTTTATCTGTCTCTCTCCCAACCCTCCCTTCATCCTCCTCTCTCCCTTCCCCCTCCTCTCTTCTCCTTCCTCTCTCCCTTCCCCCTCCTCTCTTCCCCTTCCTCTCTTCCCTATTTTCCTACATCTTTCTCTACAGCAGCAGGACTGTACAGTACTTGGTAAATTACTCATCACCTATGCCTCCCCTACCTGGTCTTCCTCCCTAAATGCATACAAGATTATTCTCTCTCCTTCCTACTCCACATATCAAGAAGCGCTTAACACACTGACCCTCTCGGCTCTCTCTGACCATCACCACGACCTCATCTGCAAATTTGGTGAGAAGCTTCTGCACCACCGGCCCCTACTACCACCCGAGATCCCTCGTCTGAGAAGTGCTGGTCGACACCACAACCAGCCCATACGAGCACGAACTGATCGCTATAAGAACAGCCCAGTCCCAACCATTGTAAAAATTATCAATAACTCGTAATCAACCAGTGTATTCACTCCCACTCAATCTTTCTTTTTGCACTGTCACTATGTTGAAATGCCCTGTAGTATGACCTTCTCCCCACCTAGTTATTATATATCATATTTGTATCACTTAATTTACTTGTATATTATTTGTAAATCAAGAGACCCATTCCCCAATTATGCAACTGTATATTTTCAGTCTTCCGGCAGCCATACTCTTTCAATAAACAGTTAATTATTATTATTATCATCACACACACACACACCAATCCCTACGCCTCCCTTACCTTCCCTCCCTCCCTGACCCAACTCACCCTCTTTCCATCCATCCAACCTCTCTCTCCCTCCCTCTTCGGCCATTAACTCCTCCCCCCTCTCTCTTACCCTCCCTCTAATTATCCCACTTATCACCCACCCCTCCACTCCACCCACTCCCAGCCATAACCCATTCTTCCACCCACACCTCTCTCCCCACCCAAACCCACCACACCCTACCCACCCATTCTCTTTTCCCCTATCCACCCTCTCTCCCTCCACCCAGTCGCACCATTATCTCCACCCTCGCACCGCCCCCGTGGAAGAAGGCGCCCGGGTGGAGTGAATGGGTGAGACTTCTGCCTGGAGGTGTCGAGAGAATACGACGTTAATTGTCTTAAGAAACACCATCACTCCTCATCACACGCTATGATGCTCTCGACCTTCCCTATACTTTTTTTTACTGTGTGGTGTGGTAGTGGTGTGGTAGTGGTGTGGTAGTGGTAGTGTAATAAAATTAATATATACAGTATACAGTAACAACAACACAACAATAATAATACTAATAATACTAATCATCATCATCATCATCATCGTCACCATCATCATCATCATCATCATCATCATCATCATCATCATCATCATCACAACACCTTGCTTACGACAATCTTCACTAACTGGGTTATCCGAAAAGTCGATTACGTCTAAATGAATTATGTTTGACAAAGTAGTTCTCGTAGGACGCCTCCTCTCTGGTGAGGTGAGGCCAGGTGAGGTCAGGTCAGGTCAGGTCACATCTCTCTCTCTTTATTTATCTAGTCACAACTCGATCTATCTATCTATACAGCTGCAATAAAGAATTCAGAACCTAATATATAAAAAAAATCCTTAAAATGCCTCTAAATTAAACTTACGAACAATCTTCTATAAATTCCTTAAAGCAGTACCGAGAACAATGTAACACAGATATAGATGGCGCTAATAAGAGATTCCGATCCTCATTTGTTTGTATTATAGGGCACACTGGCACCAAGAATCAGAGAATCCAATGACTGTCTCTTGTATCTGGTCTGAAGTAAGTTTTCCTTCTCTCGCCATTTAAAGTCTTACTACTATTAGATTACGTTTGAGAAAGTTCGAGGCCGCTCCAATAAGGACCTAGAACCTCTCTTGTTTGTATTAGCAGCGATGCCATGAGAGGTTTAAGATCATTGATATTCTCTCGTTTCTGGTTCAGTTTTCTTGTTATATTTCAGGTTATAAATACGATTAAATGATGTATAAGTGATGAAAACTGCTCTAATAAGGTATCCAGATCGTCTTTTGTTTGTATTAGACAGTAAAACAAAAGAAGAATTCAAACATCTATAAACTGTAACTTTATAATCAAATCTCAAAATAACATACCTATTAAAACAAAAGATTCTAATACCATTAAATCATCATTGTAGAGAGTTTAAAGACACAACAATAAGAGATTCAGAACCTCTTGATCGCATTAGTAAACATGGAACAGAAACACTTTTATAACTCTATCAATGTCCAGTACAGTCACCCACAAACAGACCTGTCGCCTCTCATCCTGAACCCACGAACCCAGGTATTCAGATTCGTGAACCCGAACCAGTGGACTGATAACATTATTCTGTCCATAAATGCTTCAACATTCACGATTATGAATCTTGGGGTTCGTGGTTCAGAGAGAGAGAGAGAGAGAGAGAGAGAGAGAGAGAGAGAGAGAGAGAGAGAGAGAGAGAGAGAGAGCATAAAGATTGCCATAGTGACACAAGCTCTGGGTCTCTCTCTCTCTCTGTCTTTTTCTTCTCTCTCCCTGTCCCTCACTCACCCTTCCCTCCCTTTCTTCTTTTCCTTACACCCCTCTTGCCCCTCTCACACACCTCCTAATCCATTCTCCTCCCTCTCCTTTATTACTTCCTTAATTGCCTTCCTTCTCTCACTCCCCACCACTCTTCCACTACACGTCTCTCTCTCTCCCAACACCATTATCCCCACCACTACTACAAGCAAGAATCACCACCAATCACCATCACTGTAAACACAAATACCAGCATCAGGACCAATCACCATAATACCAACCAACCAACCAACCAATCAACCAAACAGTCAGACAGTCAGTCAACCCACCAGTCAGACACAGTCAGCCCACCAGTCAGTCAGACAGCTAACCAATCAAACAGTCAGCCAACCATTCAGACAGTCAGCTGTGCCATTCAAAAAAACAGTCAGCCAGCCATTCAGACAGTCAGCCAACCAACCAAACAGTCAGCCAGCCATTAAACTGTCAGCCAACCATTCAGACAGTCAGCCAGCCATTCAAGAAATAACCAACCAAACAGTCAGCCAACCAGTCAGACAGTCAGCCATTTTGCCCTCCTCGACTCCATACGTTTCACACAGGGTTGAGTCCTGGAGGCAAAATGCGCAAGAAATCCACCGGAACTGAGCCCCATAGAACACACACACACACACACACACACACACACACACACACACACACACACACACACACACACACACCTCTGCAAGATATCAAATCCACAAGTTTAAGGTCCCTCCAGTCGGAATAAATAGAGCAGCACATGAAGAGAAAAGAGAAAGGAGGAGGAGGAGGAAGGAAGAGAAGGAGGAGGAGGAGGGGTAGGAGGAGGAGGAGAGCAGAAAGAGAAGGAAAAGTTAGGGTGGGTTATAAGCAGCCGCTTGCCTTCTTTCCTCCTCCTCCTCCTTTTCTTCCCCATTCCTCCTCTTTCTCCCACTCCTCTTCCTCCTCCTCCTCCTTCCTCCTCCTCCTCCTCCTCCTCCTTCTCCGTCATACACACAAACTTCGCCAGGGGTGAGGATAGAGGTAATAAAAATGGAATGCGCCAGTGAAAGGAGTAGCGGAGTACAGGGAGAAGGAAAGGAGGGAAGGAGGGAAGAGGAAGGAGGAAGGAAGGGAGGGAGAGGAGGGAAGGTATGGCGGAAGTCAATGTTCTTCTCTTGTTAAGTGTTCTGAGGAGGAAGAGACAAGAAAAGAAGGAGGATGAAATGAGGAAGAGGAGGAGGAAAAACAGAAGAAAGGAAGAAAGGAATGGAGAGTGTTGAAACAAGATGGCATTTGGTGTTATGTAACAGAGAGATTACTTTTAGTTAGTTAAGTGAGTAAAATATTACCCCCACCCCTAGCCCCCCAGGATGATGGTTTAACATAAAACAGTTTTACGGATGATATCTCTTGATCACTCCAAAACACACACACACACACACACACACACACACACACACACACACACACACACACAGTAACAGCTCAGGATACCCAACAATTACCCCCCCCCTCCTCCCTCCCCTCCCCCATAAACAGAGCACCTCACAAGTGGCGCCAGTAATTGAAGGAACAGGTGAGAGACGACAAACACCTGTGCGTTATTACAGGTGGGCGTACAAGGTGGCTTCCCTCAGGTGGGCGTGCAGGTGGCTTCCCTCAGGTGGGCGTACAGGTGGCTTCCCTCAGGTGGGCGTACAGGTGGCTTCCCTCAGGTGGGCGTACAGGTGGCTTCCCTCAGGTGGGCGTACAGGTGGCTTCCTCAGGTGGGCGTACAGGTGGCTTCCCTCAGGTGGGCGTACAGGTGAGCTTCCCTCAGGTGGGCGTACAGGTGGCTTCCTCGAATGGGCGTACAGGTGCCCTCAGCACCAACACGGTAAATAAGGTAAGATTTATATGGCTTCTATTGCCGTGTTGGGATTAATCTAACAACAACGACAACGACAACGACAACGACAACGACAACGACAACGACAACGACAACAACAACAAACAAACCAAACAAACAAACAAAAACAACAACAACAAACAACAAGCAAACAAACAAGCAACAAAAACAAGCAAACAACGAACAAGCAACCAACAACAACAACCAACAACAACAACAACAACAGCAACAACAACAACAACAACAACAACAAACAACAGCTGGCGTCCTGCGGACTGGATTAGATGTGTTTCGGAATCACTGTGTTGGAGTCGCCATCCCGAGTGGAAGGAGGGGTCGGTTCTGCTACTACTACTACTACTACTACTACTACTACTACTACTTCTGCTACTCTACTACTGCTCTACTGCTACTACTGCTACTACTACTACTAATGCTACTGCTTTAAAACGTGGCCTCAGCCTCCCCCAATAAGCCACACCTTCGCCACCATTTGTTACCTTAATATTAAATATCTAATACATAAGCAACTATCCTATCTGTGTTAAATTAGTTGAGCCATTCGATGCGGTATTCATTGTCTGCCTCGCGGTGTTGGAATATCTGCGGCGGTTGTTGAGTTTGAGGGGAGAGCTCTCGTTCCCCTGAGGCGGAGCAAAGCCGACCGAAGGAAGAAGGTCAGTCGACATCTCATCCAGGCTGTGACGTCAACTTCTGGGCTGCTGCTTCTTGTTGGAGATCGGCTCGCCTGAGTCTGGTAGAAACATCTTTGGCCACTACCACTAGTGTTATACTACCGCTATTGTTACTGCCTTGATACTTTATGCTTCTCTCCTACTGCTGCTTCTTCTTCTTGTTCTTCTCCTCTACTACTACTACTACTGCTAGTACTGACTATACTACTCTGCACTACTACTACTGCTACTTCTACTACTGCTACTATTGCTACTAGTACTTTACTAGTACTACTACTACTACTACTACTACTACTACTACTACTACTACTTCTACTACTACTACAACTGCCTCCCCCAATAGCCACACCTTCGCCACCATTTATTTACCTTAATATTAAATTTCTAGTGCATAGCAACTATCCTATCTGTGTTAAATTGGTTGAGCCGCAGATCGATGCGGCATTCGGTGACTTTGTCACTGCTGGTGAGTATCTGCAGCAGTTGACGGGTAGGGGCAGAAGCTCTCGTTCCCTGAGGCAGGCAAAGCCGACCGGAGGGAGAAGGACAGTCGACATCTCATCCAGGCTGTGACATAACTTCTGGGCTGCTGCTTCTGTTCGGAGATCAGCTCCGCGAGTCTGGGCGTGAAACATCTTGCGCTTGGGCCCATCCACCAGAGGTTGTGAACACTAGCGGTGAAGCTGCCTTGATCGACATTTTGAATTCTCTCCCCATATGCCTTCTCTTGTCGTTCTCGTCTCCTATGTGCAGCATCGAGAGCTGGGTTACGGTGACAAACGGCCATGGGATCAAAATCCTGATGTCGAAGAGGCTAAGCTGTCAGCGTCCAGAATCCTCGAGCACTGACGTCCACAGGCTTCGTTAGATGTGTTTGAAGTCTGTGTTGGAGGATCTCGCCATCAGTGGAAGGAGGGTGGTTCACCATGACGTCCCGGCAGGTTTCCTTCAACATATTTGCTGTGAGATCCCTTACTAAATGCATGCCTCATGCATGAAGCCCCCTTCTTGCAAACCATGGCGTGATCGCCATCATAAGAATAACCACACACGCATTGGGAGGGCAAACCATCACTGGCCAACCGTTGCCTTGGTGCTGTTGCTTCTGTTGCTGTGTTTATGGAAACGGCGCTTATGCTGCTGTTGATGATGCTGCTGCTGGCTGTGTTTCTTTGCTGCTGCTGCTGCTGCTGCTGCTGCTGCTGCTGCTGCTTCTGCTGCTGCTGCTGCTGCTGCTGCTGCTGCTGCTGCTGCTGCTGCTGCTGCTGCTGCTGCTGCTGCTGTTGCTGCTGCTGCTGCTGCTGCTGCTTTGCTGCTGCTGCTGCTGCTGCTGCTGCTGCTGCTGCTGCTGCTGCTGCTGCTGCTGCTGCTGCTGCTGCTGCTGGTGCTGCTGCTGCTGCTGCTGCTGCTGCTGCTGCTGCTGCTGCTGTGCTGCTGCTGCTGCTGCTGCTGCTGCTGCTGCTGCTGCTGCTACTGGTTGCTGCTGCTTTTGCTGCTGCTGCTGCTGCTGCTGCTGCTGCTACTGCTGCTACTGCTGCTGCTACTGCTGCTGCTGCTGCTGCTACTACTGCTGCTACTGCTGCTACTACTGCTACTGCTACTACTGCTACTACTACTACTACTGCTACTGCTACTACTACTACTGCTACTACTACTACTACTACTACTACTACTACTGCTACTACTGCTACTACTACTTTGCTACTACTACTACTACTACTTTAAAGGTGTGGCCTCCAGCCTCCCCAATAGCACACCTTCATACCATTTATTTACCTTAATATTAAAATATCCTGTCACATAGTAACTATCCTATCTGTGTTAGGTGGTTGAGCCGCAGATGGATGCGGGCATTGGGTGACTGTAGCCTCATGAATTATCTGCAGCAGTTGACGGGTGGGGGGCAGAAGCTCTCGTTCCTGGGAGCAGAGCAGGCAAGACCGAAGGAGAGAAGGACAGTCGACATCTCATCGGGCTGGCGGCGCAACTGCAGACTTGCTGGCTACTTGTTTAAGATCAGCTCCGGCAGTCTGGTAGAGCATCTTCAACGTACTGCTACTACTGCTACTGC
>NW_024747333.1:0-33754 GCF_018991925.1 Homarus americanus
GATTCCTGGCATCCGGATTTTTGGACTTTTACTGTAATACTTGTAATAAAAAAAACAATAAATTAGTAAAAAAAAAAAAAAATTTTTTTTTAAATAATGTTCGTTGTAGGAGTTTCGTTCGTTATAGCATTCTCAATTTTATAGGTAAAACCGTTCGTTATAGGAATATTCGTAGTAGGATCCGTTCTTTATAGCATACCCCACTGTAACAGGGTTTTCCTGTATTTAATTAGTTCAACCTTCAAACTGCATGGAATCATGTGATGGCTTCTCAGATTCCCAGCTAAATCCCATACCATTTTGACCCACCATCTTTGAAAACAATTGTCAATTTCAGGCAAATTGTATATTTAAACATGTCTGTTATTGGGCTGTAACTCATTGTTGGTTGATGCTATAGAAGTTTATCACAAATTGAATGATGTTTAAAATGGACTTTTTACATATGGTACAGGTAAAGTATTTTTATAGTATTCTATCCTTTAAATATAGATTTTGAAATTGTGTGAATATAGCAAAAAACACATTTTGTATAATTTTTAATGGGCAGTAGGCCCTTCAAATTTGTGGGGGTTACCATATTTTGCGGCTTAGAAGACACACTTTTTATTACAAAAATATACTTTGAAAATTACCATGCGTCTTCCACGACACTAGTTGATGGGTTGTAGCGGAGGTTTTCTTAGGGTCAACTGAAATCAGCCCCTTACAAAGACTTACCTCATTACTTAGCAATTACAAGTATTCTCTATACTGTACTATAAAACAATTGATTTAACTAATATTGTTGATATACAGTATAGTCTGGGTTTACGCGGTTAATTAAACCCATGGGGGTCCGCGTATAAAGCGAAACGCATAAATAAAATAACAGAACATATGGGATTATAATTGAAATAGAGATTGGGCTGACCGCCAGACTACCCTTTTTTTGGCTATCGCCGACACAATACGTACATTGTAGTAAAAATAACATCTTAATTTTATGATGGTATGCGCACACAATTACAGTAATATATAAGAGAATTATCAATAATATTAGGTTTTTTAACACTTACGTTAGTAGAAGAGATGGCTGGGCACACGGAGATGGGGGGTTGATTCCGAGGCAGAGGGCAGATTATTAGCCCTTACCTGTATCTCTATCCACCACAGAGGCTAGCAGGGCCTCCTCGTCAAACCCCTCGAAGTCCATATCCTCACTATCACTGACTTGGGCTGGCTGTGGTGGGTGGCGGGTGAAGAACTCGGTGATGTTTTGTTGATGGCTAGCATTGATGTGGTCGTGATACTGCTCAACATAGGGCTCCAGGGATTGCAGCAGAAGGTTATTAGACACTTCGTAGCGATGATTGACTGGGTCTTTGGCAAGGAGGAGCTTCAATCTCTCATCTACCTCAATGAATTCCTTCACATCAGCATGTGTTAGTTTCTGTTCTTGTTCTTCTGAAACACCTTGCTGCTCACTGACGTCATCATCTTCCAACATCTCGTCCGCAGTCACCTCAGGTTGCCTGATTACCTCCAGGATGTCCTTGTTGGTGGTCTCGGAGAAGGCTGCAGCTCTAACACTTTGTGCAGCCTCTCTTGCATTCTCCAATGCCACAGCAACAGACTGAGCCTCGCCAGCCACTGCTTGCCTCTGCCTTCCATCTGGGATACCCTCCAAGGTCAAGATCGCTGGTGGCAGGGCGAGCAAGGTTAAATAGACCAATCACAGCGTGCGGCGGAGGGGGTGCGTGGGTGGTAAGGATACGTGTCCCAATCACAGTCCGCAATGTCATCGGCATGAGTCTGACGTCAGCGCCCAGCACTTTGCCTGTCGCTTGGCGCATATATGATGGCATTTACCGCCTAAATACCGTGGTCCCTCGGTTAACGAACACAATTCGTTCCAGAATTTGTTCGTTAACCGAAAATTTCATTAACCGAAACCATTGTTTCAATGGGATTTTGGGTAATTGGTTCCAGCTCACCGAAAATTACATAAAGTAAAAAAAAATGCAGTAAAGTACACTTACTTTGAGGTGTGTATGTAGAAGGCTCCTGGTTGATGATGCTGATGTGAATTTGAAGTGGGAGGTAGAGAAGAGAAGGAAGTGGGGGTGGAGGAGAAGCATTTTACTGCTTCTTGGAATGCGAGTCACCTTCCATAAAAATGTCAGGAACCTCTGGACTGACAGATTCTCCAGCAGGAAAATCCTCTCTCCTTTTTGAAGTGGAAGGCTGAGGGGTAGCATCTTTCTCCTGCTGCCTTTTAGAGAAGAAACTGTCAATTTTTGTTTGTGGGGCATTTCTCCTCCTCATCATTAACTGATTTTTGAAGAAGGAGACCACTCTGTCCTCAACGTTACACAAAATAGGTTCTGTTGCTTCCACATCAGGGTGCCTTGAAGCCAGTTTCCTGAACTTCTCCCAGTAGTGAACAACATCTTTCAAATCTGAAGTAGACATATGGTCATCACTTTCCCTTTCCTCCTCACCACTGTCAGCTTCTAACATCTCATCCAGTTGCTGCAAGTCTTCAGGAGTAAGTTCCTGCTCATGAGACATCACAAGCTCTTCCACATCATCCTCCTCCACTTCGAGGCCCATTGACTGACTGACCAATGGACACAATCTCCTTGTCCAACTCCGCTTCTTCCTCAAATCCCTCAAAATCATGGACTGCTGATGGCCACAGTGCTTTCCATGCAGAATTGAGGGATCTAATGGAGACTTCTTGCCATGATGTCACAATCAATTTTGCAGCCTCCAGGATGTTAAATTATGTCTTCCAGAACTGTGCCAGTGTTAGTTCAGGATCAGTGGAAGTTGCCCCCTGAACATTTTCTTCATGTACAGCTTCTTGAAGTTGCTGATCACATTCTGGTCCATTGGCTGTATAATTGATGTAGTGTTGGGAGGCAAAAACAACACTTTGTCTAAGTCAAATCGAGCCTCCAACGTGCCCGCAAGTTCAGGGTCATGACCAGGGGCATTATCCATAAGGAGAAGAGCCTTTAAAGGGAGTTTATTGGTGGTTAGGTAGCTCTTCATAAAAGGGCAAAACACCTCAACAGCCCATTCATTAAAGAGCTGTCTTGTCACCCATGCCTTACGGTTGGACTTCCAATAAACTCCAAGCTGTCCTCTTACCACCTTTTGTTGCTTGAACACCCTGGGGTTCTCAGAGTGGTAGACAAGCATAGGCTTCAGTCGGAAGTCCCCTGAAACATTGGAACCTAGCCATAGAGTGAGAGAGTCCTTCATGGGCTTATGCCCAGGTAAAGAGGCTTCATCTCTGGTGATGAATGTCCTTTTGTGCATTTTCTTCCAGAACAGCCCAGTTTCGTCCACATTGAACACTTGCTGTGGAAGATAATTTTCTTCCTCCACCAGTTCCTTAAAGTCCACTACAAATTTTGCTGCTCCTTCTTTATCAGCACTAGCAGCCTCACCATGCCTAATAACACTGAAAATGTCACTTCTTTTCTTAAATTTTTCGAACCAGCCCTTACTGGCCCTAAACTCTTCAAACTCTGTGCCAGAAGAACCAGGTTGCTCTTCCTTCAAATGTTCGTAAATTTCCTTGGCTCTTTCACAAATAAATTCTGTCAAAATTGAATCTCCTTTCATTTGTTTTTCCTCAATCCAAATGAGAAGTAACCTCTCTGTTTCTGCAATTAAGGTTCTACCTTTAAATACTCTGCTAGATTTGTCTCTCACTTTCAATTCTTTGAACTTGTCTTTCTGTGCAAGAATTGTCGACACAGTTGATGCCGACATGCCATAGTCTTCACTAAGCACATTTTTTCTAATGCCTTGTTCATGTTTCTTTATGATTTCCTGTTTTACCTGGATTGAAATCGCCTTATTAGATTTCTTTGGACCCATGCTGGATTCAATAACAATTTCAACACTAAAATTTTAAGTTTAATTGCTGTAAATAAAGATAATTTTATTTAAATCAACACTGCGCTGCGCTATATATATTATCAATATGTTAAATAAATTTCAAAATAACCAATAATTGTACTGTAAATATGTAAAAATAGTTTATGTTCAAGAAAACCACAAGCAAGATATTACCTCCACTGAACAGAGATACAAACTGACGCCTTGGTGGGTGAGTCAAGTGGCTGATTCGCACCAAAAACTAGTTTCCTGTACTCCAATTATGTTAAGTAAGTGTTAAAATGACTAACAATTTTAATATAAAACTTGGAAAATTATTGAATAGTACAACCTTCTTGATATTTACTCAAATGGGAACGAATTTAAGCCCTAGAACCGATTACAGTACTGTATTGGCGGATTAATATTCCAGCTGGTGAGCAAGCGAAAACATGTTGACATGATTTCGTAAGAATTTCGTTAACCAAATTTTTGTTCGTTAACCGAAAAGAAGATTCTTATGGAAGGTAATTCGTTAACGGAAATTTCGTTATCCGAGGCGTTCGTTAACCGAGGGATCACTGTACTGTAATAACTAGCGCGTCTGGACAGGTGCCGCTGTACTGGGCCGAGTTTCTTTACTGCATATTTTATCATCCAGATATTCTTTTCTGTTATTATTCTTCAATTCGTTATTTATAAATATACACCTAGACCCCGACTTACGACTACGTGGACTTACGACCGTCGGGACTTACGGCCGCCGCAGATTTTTTATTAAAAAAAAAAAAAAAAAAAAAAATTTTCTTCAAATGACACATGCATTTTCTATACCAAAACGTTTCCAGTTAATGTAGTCTCCATGTATAATTAGAAAATTATGGGGGCCCCATGTGCATTCAGCTGACTACATTAAAGGTAAGTGCTCAGTCACACTGTAACCATTCCTTATTATTTATTACTTTCATGTACTGTATCCATTCCTCATTATTCATTACTTTTACTGTACTGTATTTCATTGTAGATTATTTATTAAAAAAAAAAAAAAAATTTTTTTTATCTATGTCGGACTTACGACCTGGATTTGGGTCCCTAACCCCGTCGTAAGTCGGGGTCTAGGTGTACTTTATATTCTTGCTTATATTCTTATATAAGTAATTCTTGTCTTAGTTATGTATGTTTTTTATATTAAACTTTCATGGTGCATTTCTTTAATAATTTCTATGCTGTCTTTAGTTCCACAATGTACATACATGTCTTATCTTTCTTTTCTTGTACTTTCCAAGTCTTTCATTTCTTTTCATATACTGTACATTATATTTTCTGAATTTATATGTCCTTACCTTTCTGAAGTATACTCTGTTTTTACTCGTATTCTCATACATGGGTTAGTCTGGGAACTATGTTATTCTTAGTGCAACACTTATTATACTTACAAGTAGGCTGCCACCACCAGACTTTTGGTTAGAATATAACATACAGTGGGGTATGCTATAATGAACGGATCCTACTACGAATATTCCTATAACGAACGGTTTTACCTATAAAATTGAGAATGCTATAACGAACGAAACTCCTACAACGAACATTATTTAAAAATTTTTTTTTTTTTTTTTTTTTTTGTTTTTTATTACAAGTATTAATGATATTGGTTATTTCAGGGGTTTAGATGCATATTTATGCACTTTTTTACAATTTTTACAATTTTATATTATATTTTTCAGTGTTAGTGGTTGTATTTGGGGGCCTGGAACGGATTAATCCTATAACAAACGAATGCTATAACGAACAAGGTTCTAGAACCAATTAGATTCGTTATAGCATACCCCACTGTATCTCATGGACAACTTTTGGGTAGTGTGGTAGATGTATAGGCATGTGAGTAAGTATTATTTTCTGGGAACCAATGTTTAGAAGGAATAGAGGGGTGATACTCGTAGATTCCTAATTCAATATTTATTAACACAGTGAGTGAATAAGATGTTACTTAAATTCTCCCAGACAAGACTGGATCCTCAGGTCTTACTGTACCATTGACAAACAGATCCGCAATTACTTATTAATTCATTCAACACTTCAAGTACTTATTATATCATTAAACAACTCCAAATACTTATTATATCATTAAACAACTCCAAGTACTTATTACCGTATATACTTTCGTCTATAACCCCTCGTTTATAGATACGACCCTGTTTTTGACCAAGAAATTGTTTATTTATGATATTCCTCGTTTATAGGTCGACCCACGTTTTTGAGGGTAATGGAACAACAAAACCTTCAGTAAAAACGCTCTACGTCCTATAAACTGAGGCTCGCCGTGCCCGAAACACCGAGTGCTGAAGGCAAATTGTTTACCATTTATTATTACGACACGACACTTTACACCACTTTACACTGAAACGCGGGTAGTTTCAACAAAAATATTGTATATTTCCATTCAAGTATTTATTCAAGTCAATTAGGAGGGAATATTATTGTAATACAACAGTTTTTTAACTAAACCATTCAAAAAGCAATTACGGTAACATCTTTTGAACGAAAGAAAGCGATAGTCATTGTTTTCGTCATGATTTTATCCCACTTTCCACTGTAATACGTATGTAATTTCAGCAAAAATATTACATTTCCGTGAATGCATTATATCAAGCACAGTATGAATAGAATATCATTGTAATATAACAGAATTTTAACCGAAAACTATTAAAAAAAACGAGTAACATCTCAAGAACATCGGAAGCTTAGGTAAAGTCTTTTGCATTCGTCATGTATTTTATCCTATTTTACATTGAAATACATCACGTTTCAGCAAAACTACTATTTATTTCCGAGAATATATTCATTCAGGCGCAGTTTAGGTAAAATATACGTGTGATGTAATAGTTTTTTAACTGAAAACGATTAGAAAAACATGTAGCCTCTAGCCCTGATCAAGGAGAGGACTGGGAGAAGCTGTTTGGTGCTGCAGACGATGACAAGGAAAATGATTTTGATGAATTTTAATGAAAATATTCCGAAATATGGTATCGTAGTATTTATTCAAGTCAATTAGGATAGAATATTATTGTAATACAACAGTTTTTTAACTGAAAACCATTCGAAAAGCGATTATGGTAACATCTTTTGAACGAAAGAAAGCGAAAGTCATTGTTTTCGTCACGATTTTATCCCACTTTCCACTGTAATGTACGTCATTTCAGCAAAAATATTACATTTCCGTGAATGCATTATATCAAGCACAGTATGAATAGAATACCATTGTAATATAACAATATTTTAACCAAAAACTATTAAAAAAACGAGTAACTTCTCATGAACATCAGAAGGTTAGGTAAAATCTTTTGTTTTCGTCATGTATTTTATCCTATTTTACATTAAAATATATCACGTTTCAGCAAAACTACTATTTATTTCCGAGAATATATTCATTCAGACGCAGTTTAGGTAAAATATACATGTGATGTAACAGTTTTTTAACTGAAAACGATTCGAAAAACACGTGTACCGTCTAGCTGATACAGCTGGTGGTGCGTGATGCGTCATGCGCCGTTGTAAACAATAGGAGGTTGAAGTAGATTACCAGGTATTATATTAAGTGTGAAATATCGAAAAGGTTTTTATTACCGGTATTTTTTGGAGATCAATGAGAACTGTGATACCGTATATGATATGATAAGTTAGCCTGTGCTAATAATTTCAACATAGACTACTAAAAACACGTTGTAAGGTAATTTAGCCTATTGTAAGTTGGTGACCTTCATTTGCTGAAGGAACTGCACAACTTTTCATTACTAATTGGTACATATTTTACGTTTCCATTGTTTACTGGCAGTAAATGGTAATTATTTTTCATGTCTGAAGCTAAAAGTTGCTCCTCACCCTTCCCATCATGCACGGGTTCAACCTAACAAAACTATTACGCATGTATAGGACGACCCCCAATTTTTTGCCTAAAAATTTGGTCTTAAAAACTCGAACTATACACGAGTATATACGGTACTTGTGAATATAAGTGAAAAGTCACAAAGCCACCCATAAGTTACCTAGAAACTGACAATGGAAAAATTAAGTGTGGAATTCTGCAGGCCTCCAATTTTGGTTTAACCCTTAGGCCCCGGGTGACGTTCCAGAACGTCCGCCTATTTTTCCGTTTTTTTTTTTTTTTTAAATGTTGATTTTTTTCTCAATTTAACCCCGTGTGGGGGGTACTGCTAGCAGCACCCTAACCCGGGGCTTAAGGGTTAAGCATACTACTGTACCATTTAACACACAATATATCCTCCATTCATTGTTGTGCAAGAGTAAACCTTTGATCTTTATGTTGGGATTGAAAATATTCTTACTGTTGATGATTAGCAGCTGAGAAGCTGAAGTTGTAGGTTACTTTTGATGAGCATGTCAATAAGATTTTTATTTGAAATATTTTAAGTTGATTTATCTAAAAATTGTCATTATGAAATTGGAGGTTTTATTTATTTACACGCATACTACACGTATCAACTAATAATGAGGGAGCCTAGATAGAGTAAGTGTGAAGATGCATACATTTATTTTGTAGTTTTATAGAAAATATTTTCTATGCTGAATACAATCTACCTCCTTTTTGTGGTTTTTTTAAATTCCTCATGTTTAAAAACATAAAATTTGACACCAAAGTGAAGTACCTCGCTTAAGTAGTTGGAAAATTATTCAGGATTGTATATACTGGAGTATTTCTCACATCAGGGAACAATTTATTGTACTGTATTCACGATTGATTATTACACACGCGCTCTCTCTCTCTCATATACAGTACTGTGTGTGTATATATATATATATATATATACATATATATATATATATATATATATATATTATATATATATATATATATATATATATATATATATATATATATATATATATATATATATATATATATATATATATATATATATATATATATATATATATATATATATATATATATATATATATGTATATATATATATATATATATATATATATATATATATATATATATATATATATATATATATATATATATATACACATTCCGTTCAGAAGGTCGTTCGTTAGCAGTTCATTCTAAGTGAACCATTTCCAATGGGTTGTTGGAGTAGTGGTTCCAGCTCACAAAATTTCTTCCTAAATTCCTTAAAAATGGTAGAAAAGTTCACTTACTTTGAGGTGTGTATGTAGAAGGCTCCTGGATGATGATGGGATTTAGAATGGGGGTGGAGGAGAAGGAAGAAGAGAAGGCATTGGGGTGGAAGAGAAGTCACCCCATGGTGCCATTTCACCCATAAAATTTTAGCTCTCTGGTTTAATTCAAGATTATTTTCTTTAAATCAACGCTGCACTACATTATATATTGTCAATATATAAAATATATTTCAAAATGACCAATAATTTGCTTGGAAACACAGAAAAAAGCGTTTAGTTGAAGAGAGTCTCAAGCAAGATGTTACCTCCAGTGAAAACAGAGAGAGACAGTAACTCCTGTTTGCTGTGTTAAGAGGCTGGATGCCGCGCATTAAACTAGTCACTTTACCTTCAATTATGTTCAATAATTGTTAAAATGACTAAAAATTGAATATTAAACTTTAAAATTATTGAATAGTATAAACTTCTTGATATTTACTAAAATAGTAAGGAATTTAAGCCCTAGATCCGATTAATGTATTGGCGGACTGATACTAAAGCTGGTTGCCTGGTCAGTGCAAGCGAAAACATGTTGAGGTCGGTTACGTAAGAACTTCGTTAATCGAATTTTTTTCGTTAACGGAATTGAAGATCCTTATGGAAGGCAGTTAGATTATTCGAAATTCGTTAACAGTGTTAGATTAAGCGGTCACTGTATATCGTATATATATATATATATGTATATATATATATATATATATATATATATATATATATATATATATATATATATATATATATATATATATATATATATATATATATATATATATATATATATATATATATATATATATATATATATATATATATATATATATATATATATATATATATATATATATATATATATATATATATATATATACACAGTGGGGTATGCTATAACGAACGGATCCTACTACGAATATTCCTATAACGAACGGTTTTACCTATAAAATTGAGAATGCTATAACGAACGCAACTCCTACAACGAACGCGGATGAATACCGGACTATTTCGCCTGGCGCATGAATATTGTTGTACCGCGACCCACAACAAGAGCGTCAGGCGCCATCTTTGTCTCATTGTGTAGCCAGTGCACTACTGTTATTGTTGAAATTTCGTCTTTTGATGTGGAAATTCGCGTTATTTGTATAACTATTTTGTTATACAAGTATACAATTGTAAGAATGAGTCGTCCAAAGCGAGTGAGAAAGCTAATAACCCTTGAAACTAAGAAAGAAATTATAAAGAAACGTGAGAATGGAAGAAGCATTGCGAAACTTAGTGATGAGTATGGGATGGCTAAATCGACTATATGTACGATTTTGAAGAATAAAGAGGAGTTAAAAACTGTGCAAGTGGCTAAGGGAATCTATAGACTTAGCAAAGCAAAGTGTAATGTGATTGAAGAGATGGAAAATTTACTCTTAGTGTGGATAAAGGAGAAAGAAATGGCAGGTGGTAACATCAGTGAAGCTATAATTTGTGAGAAGGCCAGACAATTGTTTGAGGACCTTAAAGCCAAGACTCCCAGTGGAAGTGATAGTGATGTGCCAGTGTTTAGGGGTACCTGCATGCTGAATAACACTAAGGTAAGATAAAGTACCGTATTTTTTACATTTTCCACAGAATTTTTTCAGTGTTAAGTGCAGGGCTGTGGAGTCGGAGTCGGAGTCGAGGAGTCGGAGGAAATTTCGGCTTGTGGAGTCGGAGTCGGTAAAATTGTCCAGACTCCGACTCCGACTGAAGCTATTCTGTTCCTAAGAACAAATATATGAACTCAGGCATATTCATTGCAGTGATTCCACTGATCCCACTAATTTTTTTAAATTATTAAAAGAATTTATTTCCATTTTATAAGCATTATTATGAATTTATTGTAGCAGGCACAGTATAGCACTATAATTTTGGATGATAGTCTCTTCTTTACCATTTGAAATTTTGAATTATATCAAATTTTGTTTCGTTGAAAACTGCACAGAGGCTCTCAGCTACAAAACAATTAGCTACAACCTGTTTTTGGTGAGATTAAGGCAAATTTAATTTAATAACTTAATCATGTAAGGTTTATCCATTTTCCTTAATAAGGTATTCATTTCTTTAATGTACATAAATATATAACTTTACTTTAAAAGGAATTGTAGAATCATCATTTAGATCCACATCAGATTATGAGCTTAAACAAAATTCATATGCTGAGATCGAACTTTTAGATATACATGTAAATGGTGTTTTCTAGTTAATATCTTGAATTCTTAATAAATTTATTTTTCTTTTGATTGAAACTTTGAAAGTCAAGCCTATCATCTTTTTGTAGTTCTTAAATATCGTCCAGATCATTAATAAAGCTGTAGCAGTATAGCCACGGTGTTTTACTTTTTACCTACTCAGGTTACAACATACAAATTACAATTAGGATGGTAGAAATAGTTGTTACAAATAGGCCAAGGAGTCGGAGTCGGAGTCGGAGTCGAAGGTTTTGTCTTCGACTCCACAGCCCTGATACATACATACATACATACATATATATATATAATTATATATATATATAATTATATATATATATATATATATATATATATATATATATATATATATATATATATATATATATATATATATATATATATATATATATATATATATATACAGATAGACCCCGACTTACGACGGGGTTAGGGACCCAAATCCAGGTCGTAAGTTCGACATGGCCGTAAGTCCGACATAGATAATTTTTTTTAAATAAATAATCTACAATGAAATACAGTACAGTAAAAGTAATGAATAATGAGGAATGGATACAGTACAGTGAAAGTAATAAATAATAAGGAATGGTTACAGTGTGACTGAGCACTTACCTTTAATGTAGTCAGCTGAATGCACATGGGGCCCCCATAATTTTCTAATTATACATGGAGACTACATTAACTGGAAACGTTTCGGTATAGAAAATGCGTGTCATTTGAAGAAAATTTTTTTTTTTTTTTTTTTAATAAAAAATCTGAGGCGGTCGTAAGTCCCGACGGTCGTAAGTCGGGGTCTGTCTGTCTATATATATATATATATATATATATATATATATATATATATATATATATATATATATATATATGTGTGTAATGAGACAAAATCTCACATGAAGAGGTAAGTTAGGAGTTTATAGTAGTAGAGTATTATAGCGAGAGGAAATGGTAGCGTGTCTCGAGGGTGTGATGTCAACACTGTATATTAACACAGGCACAGTACAAGTGTAGTATATAAAACACCAATGCGTGTTACAGCTTTATTTTACTAGTTCAATAGGGGGGGTTCGTACACAATTTATGATAGACTATGGTATTCTCGTATAACCTAACCTCACAATTAGAATGGGCACTTCACTAAGTCGATCGTTGGGGAGGTTCGGGATCACTGCACTTCTACAGTCTACACAGCCAGCACTTACTGTTACACGTGGAGTTGACAGCACTTTGTCGATGGACCCAGCTGAGACTTCGTTACACTTAGTGGTGGGCTTCTCTCGAGCGGGACTGGGGACGTGGTAGCTGGCTCTTCCCTGGTTACAAGACAACTCCCTCTCTGCCAATGCCCCGAGGGAGGACCAGGACGTCCTATATATTGGGATGCGAGCCGTCAGGTTCAGCTGGCCGGGGGGGGGCGGCGAAGGGTCTCCTTACATTTGACCTCGCCAATGTGAGGTCAGGTCTGGATTTTTCAGAACTATCTGGGAAAGTCATCAGGTGGGGCCGTGTGTCCCGAGAGGCCCTGGTTGATTTGTGGCCCCTTGAGTTGGGCTCCGAGGGTTACATTTGACCTGGCTAATGTGAGGTCAGGTCCGGCCTTTGTTCAGAGAGTAGGTTATTGTATATTGGAAGAGAGTCGGCTGGTGCCTTCTTACATGTCTGTTGTGGTGACATGTCACATGGGAGGGGAGCTAGTTGATTTGTAACCCCCGGTCCACCGTGAGAGCCACCCTACACTTGACCTGGCTAATGTCGGGTCAAGTCTGGCTTTCCTCGCGATGTAAGCTGTGGTCTGACAACCCCTCACTACACCTCCCGCCAAGACCAAAGCTTCCATGCCATACACAATTGTTCACAGTGGATGACAATAGCGAGTGCCCAACCTGAGAAAAATAGCTACTGCGGTGTAAAGTATGCACCTCACATCCTACCATAGTCTGGTAATATTTATAATATCTAAGCGGCTATCTAAGGATATGGAAACGGAAAGGTGAATGTAGATATGAAGGAGAGAGAGAGCGCCTTAGCAGGAGCTTGTCGGAGAGCGTCACTTTAGGGAGTTAGATGAGGGTACACAGTCGGAGGTTTGAAAGGTTATGCAATAGTGTTGCTTGCCCTGGCTTATTTCTGCTTAGGTTCCCTAGTGTTAGTATCTTCAAGCCTGGAATAGATTTACATACTTGTTGCTTCAACTGTTAAACTCTTGCGCAGGGCAGCACATACAACATATAATAATAAGATACATGGCCGCTAAAAAAAAGGGGGGGGGGGAAGTTGGGGAAGAATACAACTTGTGAACAAAAAGAAATATTTGTACATACTAAAAAGGCAGCAAAAATTATTAACAAGATACAATGGCAAAAACGAAAACTCGTCAGCATTCGTCGAGATCCCGGGTGGCGGGTGGTCCGTCACCACCTCCACCAATCGGTGTCCAGCATCAGGGTGGACGACGCAGTAGATGTGGTGGTTGGCGTTTCCTGTCCCGTCCTGGGGTCTGCCGCGGTGTGTCGCGTGCCTCACTTCCTCCACTTGAACTTCTGTGTGGAGCAGCAGTTCCTGACGCATTCCAGATGGATTTTTCTAGTCCCATCTGAGTTTCCTCTGTAGAGTCTCATTTTCTGTCGTGGTCCAGATGGATTTTTCTAGTTCCATCTGAGTTTCCTCTGTAGAGTCTCATTTTCTGTCGTGGTCCAGATGGATTTTTCTAGTTCCATCTGAGTTTCCGCCCTTCCCGGCCGGGATCAAAGCCGGTCCACTGCTTGGGGTGTCATCGCTTTGGATGGCGTGTAGGGCAGGGTCCACGGACAAGAGTTCGCCCTCCGTACGTGAGTGTCGGCGAGACCCCTGACCGTCCTGTCCCACACCCTCACAGTGGTGAATCCCTCCCTGGGTGGGCCCCCAGGGTTTGCTTGTTTCTTCCTCTACTTGTAGTTAGGTCACTTCTGTTTCGTCCCCGATGGCGTGGTAAACACCGGCGAGGCAGATCCCGGGTGGGTCGAGGTCAGCCATTACTTGTCTGGTACCTGGTGGATCCATTCCCGGAGTGGAAGTGCGTGGGACCAGTTGACAGGTCCTGAAACGTAGGGAGCTGTCGTCTGCATCGCCACTGGGACCTCTAGTTGTTTGTTGCCTGTTGCTTGCTGCTACTGAAGTTGCAGGTCGGGTTTTCGGGATTTTCTCCTGGGTTCCAAGGGGACGACCTGATTCCCTGCCTGGAGCTAGGTGCTGCGCTGGTCCTGCATGGCGTAGCTTGCTCAGGCTGATGGTACCCATAGATGATGTCTGTCAGTATTGTGGGCCGTGAGGCCGTAGCCTCGGTGCGTGTCTCGTCGTTCAGCAGGCGAGCGACGAGACACAGCCCAGTGTCTTCAACCAGATCGAGGGCCAGCATTATGCAAGCCCGTTTCTGGAGCTTGGGGCTTGCAGTGTCGACGTGAAGGCGTCACCCATTCGCCGCGGGGTTGCCCGCTGCGTGTCCCGCTCGTCGGGCATCCATTATGAGTCAGGATGCGTTGGTCTCAGCTCATCTGGTAGGGGGTCAGCTGCAGCTGTGGTGGTGTCATCTCCGACTTTTGTGTGGAGTCAGGGAGACCTCGCCCAGGCCCGTGAAGGGCAAGGGCAGTGCTGACTCTGTAGCTTAGTAGAAAGACAAGATCCCGGGGTGGGTAATCAACAATTAGAAGTGCCCCTAGACTCGTTACTTTAATCTATGTTCTGTGACCTGGTATTATATCTATGAGCCCTAATCTGATCAGGTCTTACTGGTACAAGTGGGGCAGTAGCTTGGGGAGTTCTCTGATTATTACTTGGGGTGTGAGGCACCTGATTGTTCTGAGGGGGTGGTCAGCTGCTGGTGGAGGGATAGGGTGTTGGGAAGGGAATGTTACTCCTAGAGGGGGCTGGTTGGTGAGGCCTGATTTGTTCAAGACGTCATCGTCGATAGTTGCCAGCTTCAATCTATTCACATGCACAGTTTCCTGACGTCCCCCCTGGCAAAGCGGGGAAATAGTAAAGTTTACTTTGCTGGGTTGGGCGGTTACTCTATACGGGCCCTGCCATCTCTGTTGCAACTTAGAGTGGGTATCGGGGGAGGATGATTCGTTAGTTAGGAAGACCAGGGTACCTACGGTAATATTGGAAGGGGTGACCCTGAGGTTATAGTAGGTGGCGTTGTGTAAGTGACCTTTCCTGTTTAGTTCCTGCACCCGAGTAAAGACCGTTTGTAACCTGTTTTGCAAGACAGAAGGGTAGTCCTCGCCATAGGATAGGGGTGGGGGGTTGATTACACCAGCAGGAAGGTTTGGATCCCTACCAAAGTGAAGGAAGTAAGGAGTGTTATGCAGGGTGGTATTAATTGCGGTGTTCATGGCCAGTTGTGCAAGAGGTAGCTGATTGTCCCAACCGCCGTACTGATTATTAACTAAAAACGACAAGTGATCTTTCAACGTGCGGTGGGAACGCTCAACCATGGCATTAGCCTGTGGGTGGTAGCTAGTGGTTAGATTTGACTTAGCCCGCAGCAAGTCGCACGCCTTCTGAAAGATGCCCGAGGTAAACTCTGTCCCTTGATCACTTACAATGACCCGGGGACATCCATGAGTACCAACGTATTGTAACAGGGCTTCACAAACTGTCTCTGCGCGTTTATCGGGGATGGGTATATAGGTTGCAAAACGTGAATAGTGATCGACGATGGAAACAACGTATCTGTTTCCCCGGTGTGAACGTATTGACATGTCAGTTAGATCGATCGATACCCGTTCCAAGGGCTGAGAGGCTGGTGGGAACTCCTGCAGCTCTCCCTGTCTCTTTGGGGTACCCTTCCTTAACTGACACGGCAGACATCCTTTGACAAATGCCCCAACCTTCCGCGCTAGATTGGGCATGAAAAACATAGAGCGTGCGCGTGCATATGTGCGACATTCACCCGGGTGGGCTGCGAATTGGGAAGAGTGAGCTACTTCTAGGGCCGAGTTTTCCAAGGATGCGGGGATGACTACGAGTTCTGTGGGCTGTTCATCATCCTGTTTCATAGTAACAAGATACAGGACTCCTCTTAAAAGACTGAAATCACAAAGTGAGGCTTTGTTGACCTTCTTGGGGAGCGGACCCCCCTCTAGGAACTCAATGACAGGACCCCACTGTGGGTCTTCGAGTTGGTGTTGGCGCACCTCGTTAGGTGATAGGTCCCCAAAAATGGGCTGAGTCATGCTGCTAGGATTCCCGACATTATTTATAGGTAATACATTACGGCTCAGTGCGTCTGGTACTACGTGGCTCTTGCCTGGCTTATGCAAAATGGAGAAGTTATACGCATTAAGAAAGACTGCCCAGCGCGCTACCCGTGCATTAGGAGTTTTACCTTGGAAGATATATATTAAAGGACGGTGATCAGTGATTACATAAAAGTGTCTACCAAATAGGTAAGCATCAAAGGAAGTTACGGCCTTGACAATAGCCAAGGCTTCTTTCTCAGTGGTGGAGTAGCGGAGGGCAGCTCCGCTCAATTTCTGGGAAAAATAAGCAATAGGGATGGGGTTATCTTCACCACCTTGCATGAGACAGGCTCCCAGTGCTTCGTCGGAAGCGTCAGTGTGCACGTAAAACGGCTGCGTGAAGTCCGGCAGTGCTAACATTGTTGCCGACTTCAATAAGTCCTTAAGATGGTTAAAAGCTTTATCTGCCTCCCCCGACCACCGGAACTGAACCGACTTCTTTGTAAGTTTCGTAAGGGGGAGGGCCACCTCTGAAAAGTGAGGGATGTGACGTCTGAAAAAATTGGCGGTGCCGAGGAACTGTTTCACACACCTGGCTGTGGTGGGAGGTGGCATCTCTGCTATCGCTTTCACTTTCACCGGGTCGGGTCTAACGCCGCCATGACCTACGATGAATCCCAGGAATTTAACTTCCTGGCGCGCGAACGCGCATTTCCTAAGGGACACTTTCAGTCCGGCCGCTTTCATGACCGAGAGAACCTCATCTACATCCCGCATGTGCGAATCCATGTTATTACTATAGACGATAACATCGTCCAGGTAAGCCATAGCGTTCCGCCCAAGCACGGGTGTGAGACTGTGGTTCACAGCCCTCATGAACGTGGCCGGTGCTCCCTTTAACCCGAAAGGTAACCTGTTGAAACAAAATAGGCGGCTGCCGTCCGCGAAAGCAGTTTTGGGGCGGTCAGCCGGGTCGACAGGTATACTCCAGTACGCATCCTTACAGTCTAGAACTGTGAATATAGAAGCTCCGTTCAATTGGTCCAGTGTCTCGTCAATTCTGGGCAGGGGATAGCTATCAGCAATGGTGTCCTTATTAAGTTCCCTATAGTCTACACAGAATCTAGTTGACCCGTCCTTTTTTCTGACTAATACTACCGGGGAGCAATAGGGGCTAGTACAAGGGGAGATGACACCACGTTCTTCCATTTGGCGACATAAGTCCCTAATTTGAGTTTTAGCCGCCTCAGGAAGCCTCCACTGCCGTACTCTGGTGGGGGGAGCGGAGCCTGTATTAATTTTGTGTGAAGCTGACATCAGGCCGAGGTCCTGATCTGAGGTTGCAAACAGATCTTCATGCTGCTTTATTATAGCTCGTAGACGTCCTCTAATAAGGGTGGGTAGGTGATCTATGTCAAGGGATTCTATTGCAGTGGCGAACATTTGCTGTGACTCTACGAATTCTGTGTCACTCCTAATGTTATATCTCGTAGGATCAAAATGCTCCAGATCCTCTACTTTATCGACCGCACAGACTGTTCCCACTGAATGACCAGGCGTAAGTTTAAATTCCCTGGGGGTAGGGTTTATGACTGGGACGCTAGGCTGCTGAGTGTTAATGAGCCCGACTGCACGTATGGGGACATTTTATGAGGGGCTTCAACAAATACATACTCCTGATCCTCCGTGGGACTGTCGAACGACCTTGACCATCGAACGGGCAGAACAACACTAGAGTGGGGAGGGATGACAGTGGCACGCGTCGGGTGTAGCTGGGGGGCTTGGGGTGCGGGGGGCTGGGGGCGTTTAGGCTTAATGAGGTGGACGGGCAGACCAGACCTATTCCTAATAGGAGTACCTGCATAATCTCTACCATCTAGTGTCACGGTATACCGGCTCCCATCAAACTGGATTCCATACTTAAACCTACACAAGAAATCTGACCCAATAAGAACATCCCCTGGGAAAAGATCACCGCTTACCACGACCAGCGCGTGAACAACTATCTTATCTCCTAAGTCTACAGTTATATCTCTGGAATCCAATGTTGAGAGGCGGTTCCCCGTGACGCCACGTAACTCAGGAACTTTATGCTTCCCCCCTAGGCTCATCTTGGAGGCCACGTTCTGTTTCACCAAGGACACCGAAGAGCCTGTGTCAATGAAAGCTTCAACCCGTTTCCCTCCCATTTTCAACTTAATAATTGGCCTGTCTTCCCTAGTCACCATCAACGCCTCGCCCTTGTCTTTAGTAGTAGGGACATAACCTGCGAATGTGTCCCCACTCGGCACATGCGTAACCACGCATTCCGGTGTATGGACACTCTCTGCGGGTATGTCCCTGGTCGCCACACCCATCGCACTGGTTTCCCTCACATGGAAAGGGACATCCGTGCACCGCGTGGGACCATGCCCCACAGGAGGAGCAGCGAAAAGGCTTCGGAGCTCTATACCAGCTGTCCCGCATGGGCGGGCCCGGGCGCGCACTTGTGACTGCCCGGGGGCGGGGGTCAATCCCAGCCCGCGCCCCGCGGGTCCCTGCCCCGGACGGCCGGCCGCCCCGTGGCGCATTACCCAACGTGTTTATACCTACTGCATCTAATCCTGATTGCTCCCGCCCTTCCTCGTGGAACGATGACTGTTCCTGTCGCTTCCTTTCGTCCCGGCTGAGATTCTCCACCATCAGTCTCAAGAATTCATCCTCCCAGACAGAAGGGGTGTTACGTGTAAGGGTGGGAGGTGCGGCGTGAATTGTCGACACAAAACGGGAGGTGGGGGTGGGTTTCCTGAGCTGTATATACCTCTGCACTGCTTTAATTGCGTTCTCGATCGTAGTTATCCCGCTTGCCTCCATGTACGTACGCATCTCGCCGGGTAAGCCCGACAGAAAGTAAGAGAGTACTAGCTCAGGTGGGAAGAATTGTGGGTGATTCACTCTCGCCATCTTCACAGCACTCCCTATGCATGATAGGTAAACATTTAGTGATGAACACTCCTCTAGCTTAATATTAGTTAAACGTGTCGTGTGATCTTGTAATGAGTCACCCTGGCTGTAAATTTCCCGTAATCCGTTCGCGAACGTGTCCCACGTGGTAGCATTCTTTATTGTCGGCTTAAATTCTAGCACGCCTTTCGCGTCACCGCCCAATCGCATACGTGCCGTCCTAAGGCGGCATTCCTCGTATTCCTGAAGGGTATCCGGGAACGCACTTTCAATGTTTCCTAACCACTGTTCCAGCCTATCGGCTGATGTCGCCGGGTCACGGCCATCGCCCTCAAACATGGGTATCTGACTGATTACTTGTGCCGCACTACTCGCTGAGACAGACGTCAGGAAGGGGTCTGGCATGCTGTAGGAGTTGGGAGGTGCTAAGGTGTACGTGAGCGTGGGGGGGGGAGCGGCGAGAGAGGGTGCAGGGTGGTTAAGGGGTAGGGGGGGAGAGTAGGTACTAGTGGATTGTTCAGGGAACGGGAATAAAACGGAAGTCGTTGGTGTAATGTTAACAGAAGTCATATTAGCTTGCGAGGAGGGCTGGGAAGTACTGATCGTGGAAGTCGAAATTGTCAATGTTGACGATGACGTCTGTGGGTGGGACGAGGAGGGGGTTTTACTGACACTTGCCCTGGTTGAGTTCTCGACCATTGTTCCCCGTTACCCAACAATATGTGGACTAGGGAGGGGGGAGTGGATACTGTCACCACTTGTACCACACTGAGGGACAGGAATTATATTACAAATGTTACCACCCTTGTACTGCCTGCTTCGTCAAGATAGTTACGAGTTTACTTTAAAAGGTTCTAACAATCACTGTACTGAACACTAAGGGGAATAGGCGTGAGTTTACGTTAAGTGCGCTGCCACCATTGTAATGAGACAAAATCTCACATGAAGAGGTAAGTTAGGAGTTTATAGTAGTAGAGTATTATAGCGAGAGGAAATGGTAGCGTGTCTCGAGGGTGTGATGTCAACACTGTATATTAACACAGGCACAGTACAAGTGTAGTATATAAAACACCAATGCGTGTTACAGCTTTATTTTACTAGTTCAATAGGGGGGATTAATAGGGGGGGGTTCGTACACAATTTATGATAGACTATGGTATTCTCGTATAACCTAACCTCACAATTAGAATGGGCACTTCACTAAGTCGATCGTTGGGGAGGTTCGGGATCACTGCACTTCTACAGTCTACACAGCCAGCACTTACTGTTACACGTGGAGTTGACAGCACTTTGTCGATGGACCCAGCTGAGACTTCGTTACACTTAGTGGTGGGCTTCTCTCGAGCGGGACTGGGGACGTGGTAGCTGGCTCTTCCCTGGTTACAAGACAACTCCCTCTCTGCCAATGCCCCGAGGGAGGACCAGGACGTCCTATATATTGGGATGCGAGCCGTCAGGTTCAGCTGGCCGGGGGGGGGCGGCGAAGGGTCTCCTTACATTTGACCTCGCCAATGTGAGGTCAGGTCTGGATTTTTCAGAACTATCTGGGAAAGTCATCAGGTGGGGCCGTGTGTCCCGAGAGGCCCTGGTTGATTTGTGGCCCCTTGAGTTGGGCTCCGAGGGTTACATTTGACCTGGCTAATGTGAGGTCAGGTCCGGCCTTTGTTCAGAGAGTAGGTTATTGTATATTGGAAGAGAGTCGGCTGGTGCCTTCTTACATGTCTGTTGTGGTGACATGTCACATGGGAGGGGAGCTAGTTGATTTGTAACCCCCGGTCCACCGTGAGAGCCACCCTACACTTGACCTGGCTAATGTCGGGTCAAGTCTGGCTTTCCTCGCGATGTAAGCTGTGGTCTGACAACCCCTCACTACACCTCCCGCCAAGACCAAAGCTTCCATGCCATACACAATTGTTCACAGTGGATAACAATAGCGAGTGCCCAACCTGAGAAAAATAGCTACTGCGGTGTAAAGTATGCACCTCACATCCTACCATAGTCTGGTAATATTTATAATATCTAAGCGGCTGTCTAAGGATACGGAAACGGAAAGGTGAATGTAGATATGAAGGAGAGAGAGAGCGCCTTAGCAGGAGCTTGTCGGAGAGCGTCACTTTAGGGAGTTAGATGAGGGTACACAGTCGGAGGTTTGAAAGGTTATGCAATGGTGTTGCTTGCCCTGGCTTATTTCTGCTTAGGTTCCAGTATCTTCAAGCCTGGAATAGATTTACATACTTGTTGCTTCAACTGTTAAACTCTTGCGCAGGGCAGCACATACAACATATAATAATAAGATACATGGCCGCTAAAAAAAAGGGGGGGGGGAAGTTGGGGAAAAATACAACTTGTGAACAAAAAGAAATATTTGTACATACTAAAAAGGCAGCAAAAATTATTAACAAGATACAATGGCAAAAACAAAAACTCGTCAGCATTCGTCGAGATCCCGGGTGGCGGGTGGTCCGTCACCACCTCCACCAATCGGTGTCCAGCATCAGGGTGGACAACGCAGTAGATGTGGTGGTTGGCGTTTCCTGTCCCGTCCTGCGGTCTGCCGCGGTGTGTCGCGTGCCTCACTTCCTCCACTTGAACTTCTGTGTGGAGCGGCAGTTCCTGACGCATTCCAGATGGATTTTTCTAGTCCCATCTGAGTTTCCTCTGTAGAGTCTCATTTTCTGTCGTGGTCCAGATGGATTTTTCTAGTTCCATCTGAGTTTCCGCCCTTCCCGGCCGGGATCAAAGCCGGTCCACTGCTTGGGGTGTCATCGCTTTGGATGGCGTGTAGGGCAGGGTCCACGGACAAGAGTTCGCCCTCCGTACGTGAGTGTCGGCGAGACCCCTGACCGTCCTGTCCCACACCCTCACAGTGGTGAATCCCTCCCTGGGTGGGCCCCCAGGGTTTGCTTGTTTCTTCCTCTACTTGTAGTTAGGTCACTTCTGTTTCGTCCCCGATGGCGTGGTAAACACCGGCGAGGCAGATCCCGGGTGGGTCGAGGTCAGCCATTACTTGTCTGGTACCTGGTGGATCCATTCCCGGAGTGGAAGTGCGTGGGACCAGTTGACAGGTCCTGAAACGTAGGGAGCTGTCGTCTGCATCGCCACTGGGACCTCTAGTTGTTTGTTGCCTGTTGCTTGCTGCTACTGAAGTTGCAGGTCGGGTTTTCGGGATTTTCTCCTGGGTTCCAAGGGGACGACCTGATTCCCTGCCTGGAGCTAGGTGCTGCGCTGGTCCTGCATGGCGTAGCTTGCTCAGGCTGATGGTACCCATAGATGATGTCTGTCAGTATTGTGGGCCGTGAGGCCGTAGCCTCGGTGCGTGTCTCGTCGTTCAGCAGGCGAGCGACGAGACACAGCCCAGTGTCTTCAACCAGATCGAGGGCCAGCATTATGCAAGCCCGTTTCTGGGGCTTGGGGCTTGCAGTGTCGACGTGAAGGCGTCACCCATTCGCCGCGGGGTTGCCCGTTGCGTGTCCCGCTCGTGTCGGGCATCCATTATGAGTCAGGATGCGTTGGTCTCAGCTCATCTGGTAGGGGGTCGGCTGCAGCTGTGGTGGTGTCATCTCCGACTTTTGTGTGGAGTCAGGGAGACCTCGCCCAGGCCCGTGAAGAGCAAGGGCAGTGATGACTCTGTAGCTTAGTAGAAAGACAAGATCCCGGGGTGGATAATCAACAATTAGAAGTGCCCCTAGACTCGTTACTTTAATCTATGTTCTGTGTCCTGGTATTATATCTATGAGCCCTAATCTGATCAGGTCTTACTGGTACAAGTGGGGCAGTAGCTTGGGGAGTTCTCTGATTATTACTTGGGGTGTGAGGCACCTGATTGTTCTGAGGGGGGTGGTCAGCTGCTGGTGGAGGGATAGGGTGTTGGGAAAGGAATGTTACTCCTAGAGGGGGCTGGTTGGTGAGGCCTGATTTGTTCAAGACGTCATCGTCGACAGTTACCAGCTTCAATCTATTCACATGCACAGTTTCCTGACGTCCCCCCTGGCAAAGCGGGGAAATAGTGAAGTTTACTTTGCTGGGTTGGGCGGTTACTCTATATGGGCCCTGCCATTTCTTTTGCAACTTAGAGGGGGGTATCAGGGGAGGATGATTCGTTATTAGGAAGACCAGGGTACCTACGGTAATATTGGAAGGGGTGACCCTGAGGTTATAGTAGGTGGCTTTGTGTAAGTGACCTTTCCTGTTTAGTTCCTGCACCCGAGTAAAGACCATTTGTAACCTGTTTTGCAAGACAGAAGGGTAGTCCTCGCCATAGGATACGGGTGGGGGGTTGATTACACCAGCAGGAAGGTTTAGATCCCTACCAAAGTGAAGGAAGTAAGGAGTGTTATGCAGGGTGGTATTAATTGCGGTGTTCATGGCCAGTTGTGCAAGAGGTAGCTGATCGTCCCAACCGCCGTACTGATTATTAACCAAAAACGACAAGTGATCTTTCAACGTGCGGTGGGAACGCTCAACCATGGCATTAGCCTGTGGGTGGTAACTAGTGGTTAGATTTGACTTAGCCCGCAGCAAGTCGCACGCCTTCTGAAGATGCCCGAGGTAAACTCTGTCCCTTGATCACTTACAATGACCCGGGGACATCCATGAGTACCAACGTATTGTAACAGGGCTTCACAAACTGTCTCTGCGCGTTTATCGGGGATGGGTATATAGGTCGCAAAACGTGAATAGTGATCGACGATGGAAACAACGTATCTGTTTCCCCGGTGTGAACATATTGTCATGTCAGTTAGATCGATCGATACCCGTTCCAAGGGCTGGGAGGCTGGTGGGAACTCCTGCAGCTCTCCCTGTCCCTTTGGGGTACCCTTCCTTAACTGACATGGCAGACATCCTTTGACAAATGACCCAACTTTCCGGTTATTAGATATACAGAAAATAATAGAGGGGCCGAGTTTTCCAAGGATGCGGGGATGACTACGAGTTCTGTGGGTTGTTCATCATCCTGTTTCATAGTAACAAGATACAGGACTCTGCTTAAAAGACTGAAATCACAAAGTGAGGCTTTGTTGACCTTCTTGGGGAGCGGACCCCCCTCAAGGAACTCAATGACAGGACCCCACTGTGGGTCTTCGAGTTGGTGTTGGCGCACCTCGTTAGGTGATAGGTCCCCAAAAATGGGCTGAGTCATGCTGCTAGGATTCCCGACATTATTTATAGGTAATACATTACGGCTCAGTGAGTCTGGTACTACGTGGCTCTTGCCTGGCTTATGCAAAATGGAGAAGTTATACGCATTTAGAAAGACTGCCCAGCGTGCTACCCGTGCATTAGGAGTTTTACCTTGGAAGATATATATTAAAGGACGGTGATCAGTGATTACATAAAAGTGTCTACCAAATAGGTAAGCATCAAAGGAAGTTACGGCCTTGACAATAGCCAAGGCTTCTTTCTCAGTTGTGGAGTAGCGGAGGGCAGCTCCGCTCAATTTCTGGGAAAAATAAGCAATAGGGATGGGGTTATTTTCACCACCTTGCATGAGACAGGCTCCCAGTGCTTCGTCGGAAGCGTCATTGTGCACGTAAAACGGCTGCGTGAAGTCCGGCAGTGCTAACATTGTTGCCGACTTCAATAAGTCCTTAAGATGGTTAAAAGCTTTATCTGCCTCCCCCGACCACCGAAACTGAACCGACTTCTTTGTAAGTTTCGTAAGGGGAAGGGCCGCCCCTGAAAAGTGAGGGATGTGACGCCTGAAAAAATTGGCGGTGCCGAGGAACTGTTTCACACCCCTGGCTGTGGTGGGGGGTGGCATCTCTGCTATCGCTTTCACTTTCACCGGGTCGGGCCTAACGCCGCCATGACCTACGATGAATCCCAGGAATTTAACTTCCTGGCGCGCGAACGCACATTTCCTAAGGGACACTTTCAGTCCGGCCGCTTTCATGACCGAGAGAACCTCATCTACATCCCGCATGTGCGAATCCATGTTATTACTATAGACGATAACATCGTCCAGGTAAGCCATAGCGTTCCGCCCAAGCACGGGTGTGAGACTGTGGTTCACAGCCCTCATGAACGTGGCCGGTGCTCCCTTTAACCCGAAAGGTAACCTGTTGAAACAAAATAGACGGCTGCCGTCCGCGAAAGCAGTTTTGGGGCGGTCAGCCGGGTCAACTGGTATACTCCAGTACGCATCCTTACAGTCTAGAACTGTGAATATAGAAGCTCCGTTCAATTGGTCCAGTGTCTCGTCAATTCTGGGCAAGGGATAGCTATCAGCAATGGTGTCCTTATTAAGTTCCCTATAGTCTACACAGAATCTAGTTGACCCGTCCTTTTTTCTGACTAATACGACCGGGGAGCAATAGGGGCTAGTGCAAGGGGAGATAACACAACGTTCCTCCATTTGGCGACATAAGTCCCTAATTTGAGTTTTAGCCGCCTCAGGAAGCCTCCACTGCCGTACTCTGGTGGGGGGAGCGGAGCCTGTATTAATTTTGTGTGAAGCTGACATCAGGCCGAGGTCCTGATCTGAGGTTGCAAACAGATCTTCATGCTGCTTTATTATAGAGCGTAGACGTTCTCTAATAAGGGTGGGTAGGTGATCTATGTCAAGGGATTCTATTGCAGTGGCGAACATTTGCTGTGACTCTACGAATTCTGTGTCACTCCTAATGTTATATCTCGTAGGATCAAAATGCTCCAGATCCTCTACTTTATCGACCGCACAGACTGTTCCCACTGAATGACCAGGCGTAAGTTTAAATTCCCTGGGGGTAGGGTTTATGACTGGGACGCTAGGCTGCTGAGTGTTAATGAGCCCGACTGCACGTATGGGGACATTTTATGAGGGGCTTCAACAAATACATACTCCTGATCCTCCGTGGGACTGTCGAACGACCTTGACCATCGAACGGGCAGAACAACACTAGAGTGGGGAGGGATGACAGTGGCACGCGTCGGGTGTAGCTGGGGGGCTTGGGGTGCGGGGGGCTGGGGGCGTTTAGGCTTAATGAGGTGGACGGGCAGACCAGACCTATTCCTAATAGGAGTACCTGCATAATCTCTACCATCTAGTGTCACGGTATACCGGCTCCCATCAAACTGGATTCCATACTTAAACCTACACAAGAAATCTGACCCAATAAGAACATCCCCTGGGAAAAGATCACCGCTTACCACAACCAGCGCGTGAACAACTATCTTATCTCCTAAGTCTACAGTTATATCTCTGGAATCCAATGTTGAGAGGCGGTTCCCCGTGACGCCACGTAACTCAGGAACTTTATGCTTTCCCCCTAGGCTCATCTTGGAGGCCACGTTCTGTTTCACCAAGGACACCGAGAGAGCCTGTGTCAATGAAAGCTTCAACCCGTTTCCCTCCCATTTTCAACTTAATAATTGGCCTGTCTTCCCTAGTCACCATCAACGCCTCGCCCTTGTCTTTAGTAGTAGGGACATAACCTGCGAATGTGTCCCCACTCGGCACATGCGTAACAACGCATTCCGGTGTATGGACACTCTCTGCGGGTATGTCCCTGGTCGCCACACCCATCGCACTGGTTTCCCTCACATTGAAAGGGACATCCGTGCACCGCGTGGGACCATGCCCCACAGGAGGAGCAGCGAAAAGGCTTCGGAGCTCTATACCAGCTGTCCCGCATGGGCGGGCCCGGGCGCGCACTTGTGACTGCCCGGGGGCGGGGGTCAATCCCAGCCCGCGCCCCGCGGGTCCCTGCCCCGGACGGCCGGCCGCCCCGTGGCGCATTACCCAACGTGTTTATACCTACTGCATCTAATCCTGATTGCTCCCGCCCTTCCTCGTGGAACGATGACTGTTCCTGTCGCTTCCTTTCGTCCCGGCTGAGATTCTCCACCATCAGTCTCAAGAATTCATCCTCCCAGACAGAAGGGGTGTTACGTGTAAGGGTGGGAGGTGCGGCGTGAATTGTCGACACAAAACGGGAGGGGGGGGTGGGTTTCCTGAGCTGTATATACCTCTGCGCTGCTTTAATTGCGTTCTCGATCGTAGTTATCCCGCTTGCCTCCATGTACGTACGCATCTCGCCGGGTAAGCCCGACAGAAAGTAAGAGAGTACTAGCTCAGGTGGGAAGAATTGTGGGTGATTCACTCTCGCCATCTTTACAGCACTCCCTATGCATGATAGGTAAACATTTAGTGATGAACACTCCTCTAGCTTGATATTAGCTAAACGTGTCGTGTGATCTTGTAATGAGTCACCCTGGCTGTAAATTTCCCGTAATCCGTTCGCGAACGTGTCCCACGTGGTAGCATTCTTTACTGTCGGATTAAATCCTAGCACACCTTTCGCGTCACCGCCCAATCGCATACGTGCCGTCCTAAGGCGGCATTCCTCGTATTCCTGAAGGGTATCCGGGAACGCACTTTCAATGTCTCCTAACCACTGTTCCAGCCTATCGGCTGATGTCGCAGGGTCACGGCCATCGCCCTCAAACATGGGTATCTGACTGATTACTTGTGCTGCACTACTCGCTGAGACGGACGTAAGGAAGGGGTCTGGCATGCTGTAGGGGTTGGGAGGTGCTAAGGTGTACGTGAGCGTGGGGAGGGGAGCGGCGAGAGAGGGTGCAGGGTGGTTAAGGGGTAGGGGGGGAGAGTAGGTACTAGTGGATTGTTCAGGGAACGGGAATAAAACGGAAGTCGTTAGTGTAATGTTAACAGGAGTCATATTAGCTTGCGAGGAGGGCTGGGAAGTACTGATCGTGGAAGTCGAAATTGTCAATGTTGACGATGACGTCTCTGGGTGGGACGAGGAGGGGGTTTTACTGACACTTGCCCTGGTTGAGTTCTCGACCATTGTTCCCCATTACCCAACAATATGTGAACTAGGGAGGGGGGAGTGGATACTGTCACCACTTGTACCACACTGAAGGACAGGAATTATATTACAAATGTTACCACCCTTGTACTGCCTGCTTCGTCAAGATAGTTACGAGTTTACTTCAAAAGATTCTAACTATCACTGTACTGAACACTAAGGGGAAGAAGCGTGAGTATTACGTTAAGTGCGCTGCCACCATTGTAATGAGACAAAATCTCACATGAAGAGGTAAGTTAGGAGTTTATAGTAGTAGAGTATTATAGCGAGAGGAAATGGTAGCGTGTCTCGAGGGTGTGATGTCAACACTGTATATTAACACAGGCACAGTACAAGTGTAGTATATAACACCAATGCGTGTTACAGCTTTATTTTCCTAGTTCAATAGGGGGGATTAATAGGGGGGGTTCGTACACAATTTATGATAGACTATGGTATTCTCGTATAACCTAACCTCACAATTAGAATGGGCACTTCACTAAGTCGATCGTTGGGGAGGTTCGGGATCACTGCACTTCTACAGTCTACATAGCCAGCACTTACTGTTACACGTGGAGTTGACAGCACTTTGTCGATGGACCCGGCTGAGACTTCGTTACACTTAGTGGCGGGCTTCTCTCGAGCAGGACTGGGGACGTGGTAGCTGGCTCTCCCTGGTTACAAGACAACTCCCTGAGGGAGGGCTCGGACGTCCTATATATTGGAAGACCAGCCGTCAGGTTGAGCTGATCGGGTGGGGGGGGGGCGGCGAAGGGTCCCCTTACATTTGCCCTCGCTAATGTAGGGTCAGGTCTGGACGTTTTTCAGAGACTGTAAGTTGTACTTTCTGGAGAAGTCATCAGGTGGGGCCGTGTGACATGAGAGGCCCTGGTTGATTTGTGGCCCCTTGAGTTGGGCTCCGAGGGTTACATTTGACCTGGCTAATGTGAGGTCAGGTCTCGACTTTGTTCAGGGATGTAGGTTATTGTATATTGGAAGAGAGTCGGCTGGTGCCTTCTTACATGTTTTGTTGGGGCCCGTGACACATGGGAGGGGAGCTAGTTGATTTACAATCCTTGGTCAACCTCAGAGTTACCCTATACTTTTGACCTCCCTAATGTCGGGTCAAGTCTGGCTTTCCTTGCGATGTAAACTGTGGTCTGACAACCCATCACTACATTATACTCGATTAGGTGATTTTGTTAAGCTCGTTGAGGGGGCTTTGTTTTCCTCGAATAAGGGACTTTGTTATACTCCATGAGGGTCTTTGTTATACTCCATCTGGGGCCTTTCTTAAACTCGACCAGGGGACTTTGTTATACTCGATCAGGGGACATTGTTATACTTGATCAGGGGACTTTGTAATATTCGATCAGGGGGGCTTTGTTATACTCGACCAGGGGACTTTGTAATATTCGATCAGGGGGGGCTTTGTTATACTCGACTAGGGGCCTTTGTTATGCTCGATAAGGGGACTTTGTTATACTCGACCAGGGGATTTTGTTATACTTGATCAGGGGACATTACTATACTCGATCAGGGAACTTTGTTATACACGATCAGAGGAATTTGTTATACTCGATTAGGGGTCTTTGTTATACTTGATCAGGGGCCTCGATGAGGGGCCTTTGTTATACTCGATCAGGGGGCTTTGCTATACTCGATCAGGGGGCTTCGTTATACTCGATCAGGGGCCTTTGTTGTACTCGATCAGGGGCCTTTGTTGTACTCGATCAGGGGCCTTTGTTTTACTCGATAAGAGGTCTTTGTTATACTCGATAAGGGGACTTTGTTATACTCGATCACGGGGCTTTGTTATACTCGATTAGGGGAATTTATTATACTCAATTATTGGACTTTGTTATACTCGATCAGATGACTTTGTTGTACTCGATCCGGGGAATTTGTTATACTCGATCAGGGAACTTTGTTATACTCGATGAGGGCACTTTGTTGTACTCGACCAGGGGCCTTTGTTGTACTCGATCAGGGGCCTTTGTTATACTCGATCAAGGGACATTGTTATACTCGATCATGGGACTTTGTTATACTTGATGAAGGGACTTTGTTATACTCGATCCGGGTAATTTGTTATACTCGATCAGGGGACTTTGTTATACACGATCAGGGGACTTTGTTATACTCGATCAGGGGAATTTGTTGTACTCGATCAGGGGCCTTTGTTGTACTCGATCAGGGGCCTTTGTAATACTCGATCTGGGCCTTTGTAATACTCCATAAGGGGCCTTTCTTATACTCGATCAGGGGACTATGTTACACTCGATTTGGGGCGTTTGTTATACTCGTTCAGGGGCCTTTGTTATTATCCATGAGGGGGCTTTGTTGTACTCGATCAGGAGACTTTGTTATACTCGATCAGGGGGCTTTGTTATACTCGATCAGGGGAGTTTGTTGTACTCGATCAGGGGCCTTTGTTGTACTCGATCAGGGGCCTTTGTTGTACTCGATCAGGGGCCTTTGTTATACTCGATCAGGGGCCTTTGTAAAACTCGATAAGAGGCCTTTGTTATACTCAATTAGGGGCCTTTGTTATACTTGATCAGAGGCCTTTGTTATACTCGATTAGGGGCCTTTGTTAAACCCGATCAGGGGCTTTGTTATACTCGATCAGAGGTCTTTGTTATACTTGATCAGGGGCCTTTGTTATATTCGATCAGGGAACTTTGTTATACTCGATCATGGGAATTTGCTATACTCGATTCGGGGTTTTTGTTATACATGATCAGGGGCCTCGATCAGGGGCCTTTGTTATACTCGATGAGGGGCCTTTGTAATACTCGATGAGGGGCCTTTGTTATACTCGATGAGGGGGCTTCGTTATACTCGATTAGGGGCCTTTGTTGTACTCGTTGAGGGGCCTTTGTTGTACTCAATCAGGGGCGTTTCATATACTCGATAAGAGGTCTTTTTTATGCTCGATCCGGGGACTTTGTTATACTCAATCCGGGGAATTTGTTATACTCGATCAGGGGACTTTGTTATACTCGAACAGGGGAATTTGTTATACTCGATTAGTGGACTTTGTTATACTCGATCAGGGGCTTTTGTTATGCTCGACCAGCGGCCTTTGTTATGCTCGATGAGGGGATATGTTATACTCGATGAGGGGGCTTTGTTATTCTCGACCAGGGGACTTTGTTATACTCGACCAGGGGCCTTTGTTATGCTCGATCAGGGGCCTTTGTTATGCTCGATGAGGGGATATGTTATACTCGATCAGGGAACTTTGTTATACTCGATGAGGGGGCTTTGTTATACTTGATCAGGGGCCTCGATCAGGGGCCTTTGTTATTCTCGATGAGGGGATATGTTATACTCGACCAGGGGACTTTGTTATACTCGACCAGGGGACTTTGTTATACTCGATCAGTGGACCTTGTTATACTCGATCAGGGGACTTTATTATATTCGATGAGGGGGCTTAGAAATATTCGAAGAGGGGGCTTTGAAATACTCGATGAGGGGGCTTTGAAATACTCGATCAGTGGACTTTGTCATACTCGATTAGGGGACTTTGTTATGCTCGATCAGGGGCCTTTGTTTTACTCGATCAGGAGACTTTGTTATACTCGATATAGGGACTTTGTTATACTCGATCCGGGGACTTTGTTATACTCGATCAGGGGACTTTGTTATACTCGATTAGGGGTCGTTGTTATACTTGATCAGGGGCCTCGATCAGGGGCCTTTGTTATACTCGATCAGGGCCTTTGTAATACTCGATGAGGGGCTTTTGTTATACTCGATCATGGGACTATGTTATACTGGATTAGGGTCCTTTGTTATACTCGATCAGGGGCCTTTGTTATACTCGATCAGGGGCCTTTGTTAAAATCGATCAGGGGGCTTTGCTATACTCGATTAGGGGGCTTCGTTATATTCGATCAGGGGCCTTTGTTGTACTCGATTAGGGGCCTTTGTTGTACTCGATCAGGGACCTTTGTTATACTCGATAACAGGTCTTTGTTATACTCGATCAGGGGACTTTGTTATACTCGATCACGGGGCTTTGTAATACTCGATCAGGGGAATTTGTTATACTCGATCATTGGACCTTGTTATACTCGATCAGGGGACTTTATTATATTCAATGAGGGGGCTTAGAAATATTCGAAAAGGGGGCTTTGAAATACTGGATGAGGAGGCTTTGAATTACTCGATCAGGGGGCTTTGTTATACTCGATCAGGGGGCTTTGTTATGCTCGATCAGGGGACTTTGATATACTCGATCAGTGGACCTTGTTATACTCGATCAGGGGACTTTATTATATTCGATGAGGGGGCTTAGAAATATTCGAAGAGGGGGCTTTGAAATACTCGATGAGGAGGCTTTGAAATACTCGATGAGGAGGCTTTGAAATACTCGATGAGGGGGCTTTGTTATACTTGATGAGGGGGCTTTGTTATACTCGACCAGGGGACTTTGTTGTACTCGACCAGGGGCCTTTGTTGTACTCCATCAAGGGCCTTTGTTATCCTCGATCAGGGGACATTGTTATACTCGATTAGGGTACTTTGTTATACTCGATGAAGGGATTTTGTTATACTCGATCCGGGGAATTTGTTTTCTCGATCAGGGACTTTGTTATACGATCAGGGGACTTTGTTATACTCGATCAGGGACTTTGTTTATTCGATCAGGGCCTTTGTTGTACTCGATCAGGGGCCTTTGTAATACCTCGATCAGGGGCCTTTGTTGTACTCGATCAGGGGCCTTTGTTATACTCGATCAGGGGCCTTTGTATACTCGATCATCCTTTGTAATACTCGATAAGGGGCCTTTGTTATACTCGATCAGGGGCCTTTGTTATATTGATCACGGGGCTTTGTTATACTCGAGCAGGGGCCTTTGTTATATTCGATTAGGGGAATTTGTTATACTCGATCAGAGGTCTTTGTTATACTTGATAAGGGGCCTTTGTTATACTCGATGAGGGGTCTTTGTTGTACTCGATGAGGGGCCTTTGTTGTACTCGATTAGGGACCTTTGTTATACTCGATCAGAGGCCTTTGAAATTCTCGATCAGGGTCCTTTGTTGTACTCGATCAGGGGGCTTCGTTGTACTCGATAAGGGGCCTTTGTTATACTCGATCAGGGGACTTTGTTATCCTCGATCAGGGGACTTTGTTATACTCGACCAGGGCTTTTGTTATGCTCGACCAGGGGCCTTTGTTATGCTCGATGAAGGGATATGTTATACTCGATGAGGGGGCTTTGTTATTCTCGACCAGGGGACTTTTGTTATACTCGACCAGGGGACTTTGTTATACTCGACCAGGGGACTTTGTTATACTCGATCAGGGGAATTTCTTATACTCGACCATGGGACTTTGTTGTACTCGACCAGGGGACTTTGTTATACTTGATCAGGGGCCTCGATCAAAGGCCTTTGTTATACTCGATCAGGGGCCTTTGTAATACTCGATGAGGGGGCTTTGTTATACTCGTTCAGGGGACTATGTTATACTCTCG
>NW_024747334.1:0-16195 GCF_018991925.1 Homarus americanus
CTGCTGCCATTATTCACATATAAGGCAATTGTTGCCATTTATTGTTTTCGCCCCACTGCTGCCATTAATCACATATAAGGCAATTGTTGCCATTTTTTGTTTTCGCCCCACTGTTGCCATTAATCACATATAAGGCAATTGTTGCCATTTTTTGTTTTCGCCCCACTGCTGCCATTAATCACATATAAGGCAATTGTTGCCATTTTTTGTTTTCGTCCCACTGCTGCCATTATTCACATATAAGGCAATTGTTGCCATTTTTTGTTTTCGCCCCACTGCTGCCATTATTCACATAAAAGGCAATTGTTGCCATTTTTTGTTTTCGTCCCACTGCTGCCATTAATCACATATAAGGCAATTGTTGCCATTTTTTGTTTTCGTCCCACTGCTGCCATTATTCACATATAAGGCAATTGTTGCCATTTTTTGTTTTCGTCCCACTGCTGCCATTATTTACATATAAGGCAATTGTTGCCATTTATTGTTTTCGCCCCACTGCTGCCATTAATCACATATAAGGCAATTGTTGCCATTTTTTGTTTTCGCCCCACTGTTGCCATTAATGACATATAAGGCAATTGTTGCCATTTTTTGTTTTCGCCCCACTGCTGCCATTAATCACATATAAGGCAATTGTTGTCATTTTTTGTTTGAGTCCCACTGCAGCCATTATTCACATATAAGGCAATTGTTGCCATTTTTTGTTTTCGCCCCACTTCTGCCATTAATCACATATAAGGCAATTGTTGCCATTTTTTGTTTTCGTCGCACTGCTGGCATTAATCACATACAAGGCAATTGCTGCCAATTTTTGTTTTCGTCCCACTGCTGCCATTAATCACATATAAGGCAATTGTTGCCATTTTTTGTTTTCGTCCCTCTGCTGCCATTATTCACATATAAGGCAATTGTTGCCATTTTTTGTATTCGCCTCACTGCTGCCATTAATCACATATAAGGCAATTGTTGCCATTTTTTGTTTTCGCCCCACTGCTGCCATTAATCACATATAAGGCAATTGTTGCCATTTTTTGTTTTCGCCCCACTGCTGCCATTAATCACATATAAGGCAATTGTTGCGGCGCATTTTCGTCCACTGCCATTAATCACATATAAGGCAATTGTTGCCATTTTTGTTTTCGTCCCTCTACTGCCATTAATCACATATAAGGCAATAATTGCCATTTTTTTTTCGCCCCACTGCTGCCATTAATGACATATAAGGCAATTGTTGCCATTTATTGTTTTCGTCCCTCTGCTGCCGTTAATCGAATATAAGGCAATTGTTGCCATTTATTGTTTTCGCACCACTGCTGCCATTAATCACATATAAGGCAATTGTTGCCATTTTTTGTTTTCGCCCAACTGCTGCCATTAATCACATATAAGGCAATTGTTGCCATTTTTTATTGTCGCCCCTCTGCTGCCATTATTCACATATATGGCAATTGTTACCATTTTTTATTTTCATCCCACTGCTGCCATTAATCACATATAAGGCAATTGTTGCCATTTTTTTTTTTTTGTTTTCATCCCTGCCATTAATCACATATAAGGCAATTGTTGCCATTTTTTGTTTTCGCCCCACTGCTGCCATTAATCACATGTAAGGCAATTGTTGCCATTTTTTGTTTTCGTCCCACTGCTGCCATTAATCACATATACGGCAAGTGTTGCCATTTTTTGTTTTCGTCCCACTGCTGCCATTAATCACATATAAGGCAATTGTTGCCATTTTTTGTTTTCGTCCCACTGCTGCCATTATTCACATATAAGGCAATTGTTGCCATTTTTTGTTTTCGCCCCACTGCTGCCATTATTCACATATGAGGCAATTGTTGCCATTTTTTGTTTTCGCCCCTCTGCTGCCATTAATCACATATAAGGCAATTGTTGCCATTTTTTGTTTTCGTCCTACTGCTGCCATTAATCACATATAAGGCAATTGTTGCCATTTTTTGTTTTCGTCCCACTACTGCCATTATTCACCGCCGAGGCAAATTATTTTGTTTTCGTCCACTGCGCCATTAATCACATATAGGCGGTGTTGCCATTTTTGTTTCGCCCCACACTGCTGCCATTAATCACATATAAGGCAATTGTTGCCATTTTTTGTTTTCGTCCCACTGCTGCCATTATTCACATATAAGGCAATTATTGCCATTTTTTGTTTTCGCCCCACTGCTGCCATTATTCACATATAAGGCAATTGTTGCCATTTTTTGTTTTCGCCCCACTGCTGCCATTAATCACATATAAGGCTGTTGCCATTTTTTGTTTTCGTCCCACTGCTGGCATTAATCACATATAAGGCAATTGTTGCCATTTGTTGTTTTCGGCCCACTGCTGGCATTAATCACATATAAGGCAATTGTTGCCATTTTTTGTTTTCGTCCCACTGCTGCCATTAATCACATATAAGGCAATTGTTGCCATTTGTTGTTTTCGGCCCACTGCTGCCATTATTCACATATAAGGCAATTGTTGCCATTTGTTGTTTTCGTCCCACTGCTGCCATTATTCACATATAAGGCAATTGTTGCCATTTATTGTTTTCGCCCCACTGCTGCCATTAATCACATATAAGGCAATTGTTGCCATTTTTTGTTTTCGCCCCACTGTTGCCATTAATCACATATACGGCAATTGTTGCCATTTTTTGTTTTCGCCCCACTGCTGCCATTAATCACATATAAGGCAATTGTTGTCATTTTTTGTTTTCGTCCCACTGCAGCCATTATTCACATATAAGGCAATTGTTGCCATTTTGTTTCGCCCCACTGTTGCCATTAATAATCACATATAAAGACAATTGTTGCCATTTTGTTTTCGCCCCACTGTTGCCATTAATCACATATAAGGCAATTGTTGCCATTTTGTTCGCCCACTGCTGCCATTAATCATATAAAGGCAATTGTTGTCATTTTGTTTTCCCACTGCTGCGTAATCACATGCTCAAAGGCAATTGTTGCCATTTTTGTTTGTCCCTGCTGCCATTAATCACATATAAAGGCAATTGCTGCTGCCATTTTTGTTTTCGTCCCTCTGCTGCCGTTAATCGCATATAAAGCAATTGTTGCCATTTTTTTTATTTTCGTCCATCTGCTGCCATTATTCACATATAAGGCAATTGTTGCCATTTTTTGTTTTCGTCCCACTGCTGCCATTAATCGCATATAAGGCAATTATTGCCATTTTTTGTTTTCGCCCTATTGCTGCCATTAATTATATATAAGGCAATTGTTGCCATTTTTTTTCGCTCCACTCCTACCATTAATTACATATCAGGCAATTGTTGTCATTTTTTGTTTTCACCCCACTCTTGCCATTATTCACATATAAGGCAATTGTTGCCATTTTTTGTTTTCGCCCTCTGCTGCCGTTAATCGCATATAAGGCAATTGTTGCCATTTTTTTTCGTCCCTCTTCTGCCATTAACCACATTTAAGGCAATTGTTGCCATTTTTTGTTTTCGTCCCTCTTCTGCCATTATTCACATATAAGGCAATAATTGCCATTTTTTGTTGTCGCCCCACTGCTGCCATTAATGTCATATAAGGCAATGGTTGCCATTTTTTATTGTCGCCCCTCTGCTGCCATTAATCACATATAAGGCAATTGTTACCATTTTTTGTTTTTGCCCTTCTGCTGCCATTAATCACATATAAGGCAATTGTTACCATTTTTGTTTTCGTCCCTCTGCTGCCGTATTCACATATAAGGCAATTGTTTGCCATTTTTGTTTTCGCCCCACTGCTGCCATTAAATCACATATAAGGCAATTGTTGCTGGTACGTTTCGCCCACTGCTGCCATTAATCACATATAGACGATTGTTTGCATTTTTGTTTTCGTCCCTGCGCCATTAATCACATATAAGGCAATTGTTGCGCCATTTTTGTTTTCATCCTCTGCGCGCCATTATTCACATATAAGGCAATTGTTGCCATTTTTTTTCGTCCCACTGCTGCCATTAATCACATATAAGGCAATTGTTGCCATTTTTTGTTTTCGTCCCACTGCTGCCATTAATCACATATAAGGCAATTGTTGCCATTTTTTGTTTTCGTCCCACTGCTGCCATTAATCACATATAAGGCAATTGTTGCCATTTTTTGTTTTCGTCCCACTGCTGCCATTAATCACATATAAGGCAATTGTTGCCATTTTTTGTTTTCGTCCCACTGCTGCCATTAATCACATATAAGGCAATTGTTGCCATTTTTTGTTTTCGTCCCACTGCTGTCATTAATCACATATAAGGCAATTGTTGCCATTTTTTGTTTTCGTCCCACTGCTGCCATTATTCACATATAAGGCAATTGTTGCCATTTTTTGTTTTCGCCCCACTGCTGCCATTATTCATATATAAGGCAATTGTTGCCATTTTTTGTTTTCGCCCCACTGCTGTCATTAATCACATATAAGGCAATTGTTGCCATTTTTTGTTTTCGCCCCACTGCTGCCATTAATCACATATAAGGCAATTGTTGGCATTTTTTGTTTTCGTCCCACTGGTGCCATTATTCACATATAAGGCAATTGTTGCCATTTTTTGTTTTTGTCCCACTGCTGCCATTAATCACATATAAGGCAATTGCTGCCATTTTTTGTTTTCGTCCCACTGCTTCCATTAATCACATATAAGGCAATTGTTGCCATTTTTTGTTTTCGTCCCTCTGCTGCCATTATTTTCATATAAGGCAATTGTTGCCATTTTTTGTTTTCGCCTCACTGCTGCCATTAATCTCATATAAGGCAATTGTTGCCATTTTTTGTTTTCGCTCCACTGCTGCCATTCATCACATATAAGGCAATTGTTGCCATTTTTTGTTTTCGCCCCACTGCTGCCATTAATCACATATAAGGCAATTGTTGCCATTTTTTGTTTTCGCCCCACTGCTGCCATTAATCACATATAAGGCAATTGTTGCCATTTTTTATTTTCGTCCCCCTGCTGCCATTAATCACATATAAGGCAATTGTTGCCATTTTTTGTTTTCGTCCTACTGCTGCCATTAATCACATATAAGGCAATTGTTGCCATTTTTTGTTTTCGTCCCACTGCTGCCATTAATCACATATAAGGCAATTGTTGCCATTTTTTGTTTTCGCCCCACTGCTACCATTATTCACATATAAGGCAATTGTTGCCATTTTGTATCGGCTCCTCTGCCATTAATCACATATAAAGACGGTGTTGCCATTTGTTTCGCCCCTCTGCTGCCATTAATGACATATAAGGCAATTGTTGCCATTTTGTTTTCGCCCTCTGCTGCCATTAATCATATAAGGCAATTGTTGCCATTTTTTGTTTTCGCCCAACTGTTGCCATTAATCACATATAAGGCAATTGCTGCCATTTTTTATTGTCGCCCCTCTGCTGCCATTAATCACTTATAAGGCAATTGTTGCCATTTTTTGTTTTCGTCCCTCTGCTGCCATTAATCACATATAAGGCAATTGTTGCCATTTTTTGTTTTCGCCCTACTGTTGCCATTAATCACATATAAGGCAATTGTTGCCATTTTTTGTTTTCGCCCCTCTGCTGCCGTTAATCGCATATAAGGCAATTGTTGCCATTTTTTGTTTTCGCCCCACTGCTGCCACTAATCACATATAAGGCAATTGTTGCCATTTATTGTTTTCGCCCCACTGCTGCCATTAATCACATGTAAGGCAATTGTTGCCATTTTTTGTTGTCGCCCCTCTGCTGCCATTAATCACATATAAGGCAATTGTTGCCATTTTTTGTTTTCGTCCCTCTTCTGCCATTAATCACATATAAGGCAATAATTGCCATTTTGAGTTTTCGCCCCACTGCTGCCATTAATGACATATAAGGCAATTGTTGCCATTTTTTATTGTCGCCCCTCTCCTGCCATTAATCACATATAAGGCAATTGTTGCCATTTTTTGTTTTCGCCCCTCTGCTGCCATTAACCACATTTAAGGCAATTGTTGCCATTTTTTATTGTCGCCCCTCTCCTGCCATTAATCACATATAAGGCAATTGTTGCCATTTTTTGTTTTCGCCCCACTACTGCCATTAATCACATTTAAGGCAATTGTTGCCATTTTTTGTTTTCGTCCCTCTGCTGCCATTAATCGCATATAAGGCAAATGTTGCCATTTTTTGTTTTCGCCCCACTGCTGCCATTATTCACATATAAAACGGTGTTCGCCATTTTTATTATCGCCCACTCTGCTTTGCCATTAATCACATATCTGAAGGCAATTGTTGCCATTTTTGTTTCGCCCCTCTACTGCCATTAATCACATATAAGGCAATTGTTGCCATTTTTGTATTCGCCCTCTGCTGCCATTAATCACATATAAGGCAATTGTTGCCATTTTGTTCGCCCACTGCTGCCATTAATCACATATAAGGCAGTGCCATTTTTTATTGTCGCCCCTCTGCTGCCATTAATCACTTATAAGGCAATTGTTGCCATTTTTTGTTTTCGCCCCTCTACTGCCATTATTCCCATAGAAGGCAATTGTTGCCATTTTGTTTTCGTCCCTCTGCCACTGTTAATCGCACATAAGGCAATTGTTGCCATTTTTTGTTTTCGCCCCACTGCTGCCATTAACCACATTTAAGGCAATTGTTGCCATTTTTTGTTTTCGTCCCTCTTCTGCCATTAATCACATATAAGGCAATAATTGCAATTTTTTGTTTTCGCCCCACTGCTGCCATTAATGACATATAAGGCAATTGTTGCCATTTTTTGTTTTTGCCCCTCTGCTGCCATTAATCACATATAAGGCAATAATTGCCTTTTTTTGTTTTCGCCACTCTGCTACCATTAATCACATATAAGGCAATTGTTGCCATTTTTTGTTTTCGTCCCTCTGCTGCCGTTCATTGCATATAAGGCAATTGTTGCCATTTTTTGTTTTCGCCCCACTGCTGCCATTAATCACATATAAGCAATTGTTGCCATTTTTTGTTTTCGTCCCTCTGCTGCCGTTAATCGCATATAAGGCAATTGTTGCCATTTTTTGTTTTCGCCCCACTGCTGCCATTAATCACATATAAGGCAATTGTTGCCATTTTTTGTTTTCGTCCCTCTTCTGCCATTAATCACATATAAGGCAATTGTTGCCATTTTTTGTTTTCGCCCCTCTGCTGCCATTAATCACATATAAGGCAATTGTTGCCATTTTTTGTTTTCGCCCCACTGCTGCCATTAATCACATATAAGGCAGTTGCTGCCATTTTTTATTGTCGCCCTTCTGCTGCCATTAATCACATATAAGGCAATTGTTGCCATTTTTTGTTTTCGCCCTTTTGCTGCCATTAATCACATATAAGTCAATTGTTGCCATTTATTGTTGTCGCCTCTCTACTGCCATTAATCACATATAAGGCAATTGTTGCCATTTGTTGTTTTCGCCCCACTGCTGCCATTAATCACATATAAGGCAATTGTTGCCATTTTTTGTTTTCGTCCCTCTGCCACCGTTAATTGCATATAGGGCAATTGTTGCCATTTTTTGTTTTCGCCCCACTGCTGCCATTAACCACATTTAAGGCAATTGTTGCCATTTTTTGTTTTCGTCCCTCTTCTGCCATTAATCACATATAAGGCAATAATTGCCATTTTTTGTTTTCGCCCAACTGCTGCCATTAATCACATATAAGGCAATTGTTGCCATTTTTTGTTTTCGCCCCACTGCTGCCATTAATCACATATAAGGCAATTGTTGCCATTTTTTGTTTTCGCTCCACTGCTGCCATTAATCACATATAAGTCAATTGTTGCCATTTTTTGTTTTCGTCCCTCTGCCACCGTTAATCGCATATAAGGCAATTGTTGCCATTCTTTGTTTTCGCCCCACTGCTGCTATTAATGACATATAAGGCAATTGTTGCCATTTTTTGTTTTCGTTCCTCTTCTGCCATTAATCACATAAAAGGCAATAATTGTCATTTTTTATTGTCGCCCCTCTCCTGCCATTAATCACATATAAGGCAATTGTTGCCATTTTTTGTTTTCGCCCCTCTGCTGCCATTAATCACATATAAGGCAATTGTTGCCATTTTTTGTTTTCGCCCTACTGCTGCCATTAATCACATATAAGGCAATTGTTGCCATTTTTTGTTTTCGTCCCTCTGCCACCGTTAATAGCATATAAGGCAATTGTTGCCATTTTTTGTTTTCACCCCACTGCTGCCATTAACCACATTTAATGCAAATGTTGCCATTTTTTGTTTTCGTCCCTCTTCTGCCATTAATCACATATAAGGCAATAATTACCATTTTTTGTTTTCGCACCACTGCTGCCATTAATGACATATAAGGCAATTGTTGCCATTTTTTATTGTCGCCCCTCTCCCGCCATTAATGACATATAAGGCAATTGTTGCCATTTTTTTGTTTTCGCCCCACTTCTGCCATTAATCACATATAAGGCAATTGTTGCCATTTTTTGTTTTCGCCCCACTGCTGCCATTAATCACATATAAGGCAATTGTTACCATTTTTTGTTTTCGTCCCTCTTCTGCCATTAATCACATATAAGGTAATTGTTGCCATTTTTTGTTTTCTCCCTACTGCTGCCATTAATCACATATAAGGCAATTGTTGCCATTTTTTATTGACGCCCCTCTGCTGCCATTATTCACATATAAGGCAATTGTTGCCATTTTTTATTGTCGCCCCTCTCCTGCCATTAATCACATATAAGGAAATTGTTGCCATTTTTTGTTTTCGCCCCTCTGCTGCCATTAATCACATTTAAGGCAATTGTTGCCATTTTTTGTTTTCGTCCCTCTGCTGCCATTAATCGCATATAAGGCAATTGTTGCCATTTATTGTTTTCGCCCCACTGCTGCCATTAATCACATATAAGGCACTTGTTGCCATTTTTGGTTTTCGCCCCACTGCTGCCATTAATCACATGTAAGGCACTTGTTGCCATTTTTTATTGTCGCCCCTCTGCTGCCATTAATCACATATAAGGCAATTGTTGCCATTTTTTGTTTTCGCCCCTCTCCTGCCATTAATCACATAGCAAGGCAATTGTTGCCATTTTTTTGTTTTCTCGCCCTCTGCTGCCATTAACCACATTTAGAGCAATTGTTGCCGCCATTTTTGTTTCGCCCCTGCCATTAATCACATATAAAACAATTATTTCCATTTTTGTTTCGCCCCTGCTGCCATTAATCACATATAAGGCAATTGTTGCTATTTTTTGTTTTCGCCCCACTGCTGCCATTAATCACCTATAAGGCAATTGTTGCCATTTTTTGTTTTCGCCCCTCTGCTGCCATTAATCACATATAAGGCAATTGTTGCCATTTTTTGTTTTCGCCCCACTGCTGCCATTAACCATTTGAGGCAATTGTTGCCATTTTTTGTTTTCGTCCCTCTTCTGCCATTAATCACATATCAGGTAATTGTTGCCATTTTTTGTTTTCGCTCCACTGCTGCCATTAATCACATATAAGGCAATTGTTGCCATTTTTTATTGTCGTCCCTCTGCTGCCATTATTCACATATAAGGCAATTGTTGCCATTTTTTATTGTCGTCCCTCTGCTGCCATTAATCACATATAAGGCAATTGTTGCTATTTTTTGTTTTCGCCCCACTGCTGCCATTAATCACCTATAAGGCAATTGTTGCCATTTTTTGTTTTCGCCCCTCTGCTGCCATTAATCACATATAAGGCAATTGTTGCCATTTTTTGTTTTCGCCCCACTGCTGCCATTAATCACATATAAGACAATTGTTGCCTTTTTTTGTTTTCGTCCCTCTGCCACCGTTAATCGCATATAAGGCAATTGTTGCCATTTTTTGTTTTTAGCCCACTTCTGCCATTAATCACATATAAGGCAATTGTTGCCATTTTTTATTGTCGCCCCTATGCTGCCATTAATCACATATAAGGCAATTGTTGCCATTTTTTGTTTTTGCCCCTCTGCTGCCATTAATCACATATAATGCAATTGTTGCCCCTTTTTTCGCCACTCTGCTGCCATTAATCACATATAAGGCAATTGTTGCCATTTTTTATTGTCGCCCCTCTGCTGCCTTTATTCACATATAAGGCAATTGTTGCCATTTTTTATTGTCGCCCCTCTGCTGCCATTAATCACATATAAGGCAATTGTTGCCATTTTTTGTTTTCGCCCCTCTGCTGCCATTAATCACATTTAAGGCAATTGTTGGCATATTTTGTTTTCGTCCCTCTTCTGCCATTAATCACATATAAGGCAATAATTGCCATTTTTTGTTTTCGCCCCACTGCTGCCATTAATGACATATAAGGCAATTGTTGCCATTTTTTATTGTCGCCCCTCTCCTGCCATTAATCACATATAAGGCAATTGTTGCCATTTTTTGTTTTCGTCCCTCAGCTGCCATTAATCACATATAAGGCAATTGTTGCCATTTTTTGTTTTCGCCCCACTGCTGCCATTAATCACATATAAAGCAATTGTTGCCATTTTTTATTGTCGCCCCTCTGCTGCCATTAATCACATATAAGGCAATTGTTGCCATTTTTTGTTTTTGCCCCTCTGCTGCCATTAATCACATATAAGGCACTCTGTAGTGATATTTATGTATTATTCTAACCGCCAGAAGTTAACAGCCTCACTATGTAATTTTCTTTCCTGGATTATTACGATAAACAGTGAGAAAGAAGCGAGAAATTTAGAGCTTGCGTGATGACCAATATTTTATGTGTTGCTGTTGGGCTGAGGCAGTGTACTGGACACTGGAGGTTCTACGCCACACCAGTTAAGGAGGAAGGAGCAGAGAACATTTTTTATTCAACATTTTTAATTGACAATCGACTATATATTTTTTTAGTGTTCAGTCGTGTTCCTAATTAATATGTTTTAACAGTAGCCAGGGGTGAGTACAGAGTCTGTACTCACCCCTGAAGATGTGAATTACCCGAAAGCGCTTGGGAACTTCGTGTTTTCTTCTTTCCTTGTGGTTATCAGCATATACCTAGACTCATATATATATATATATATATATATATATATATATATATATATATATATATATATATATAAATTGTTGATTCCCGAAATCAGGTGCGCTGCGCTATCCTAGGAAATCAGAGATGGAAAAAACCAACCCAGTTCGAATCTCTTATAATTTGACTTCGTTTAGAGTACAAAAACCTGATGAATAATAGCAATAAGACGTTTACATATTTCCCCCTACTGTATTGCCGATTTCATTATTGTAATTTGACTTACTTCACGTTAGGTTTTGAACAAGTAAAATGGAAAATAATTAATTAGCCATATTTGTTTCTGGGAGAAGTACCCACAGCTGAAGCAATTGTAAGATGGCCTAGCCGTTTAGAACTTCAAAATGGCGAAATACGAACTATTATTCTAATTTGTAAATAGCGCGTAATATACACATTCTGTGTATGTGTTGTTAATGTACGGTGTAAGCAAATGTTGCATTAGAAATTATTTGTTACGTGCGAGTATAGCATTCACAAATATTTACCCAGGCAAACGAACAACATAATACGCTCCTATTAGTAATCATTTTCCGGAAGCGAACTATTGAAGCTAACGATCGTGTACTTTATATGGAATCTTTGCCTTATTTTGAAATTATCTGTGTTCTAAAACACATAAGTAGTTGGTTCCCCGAGACCCCCAGCAAAAGGGATAGAACGCGGGAAATTAGGTCGTAGGGTTTCTTATCTTAATATAAATAAACCTGTTCTATTGATTTTAATAATATACTTAATGTAGTTTTATTGAAGATGGTGAGATGGAGAGAAAAGATCTTTTTGCTCTGGAGATGGAAGACTGTGTAGGAGGAAGGTAAAGTTAGGGAGTGGGAAATAAAGTGGGGGATTTGATAGCAGGTGGGCTATCCACCTTGCGGGGATACACACTTGCTATTGAATAATGCCCAAAGTGTAATCACTAAAATGCTTATGTTAGACTGTGCAGTGCAAATATAGCTCCAAAGGTATGTCTAAATTAAATTTATATAAAAAATAAGTGTTACGGCCACTTTTGCAAAAAAATTAAGTATATACAGTAATTATGATAACTATATTTATAATAACCGGAAATTAACCCTATGTTTTAACATTCTATCTCGGATAGAATGGGTCAGGTGTGAGAAGTTGGTTGGCCAGTGTGACCCTATCACTACTCTGCACCAACAATGGAACTATAAAAGACGAATTCATCAGGAAAATTTGGGGATAAAAAAAACAACACTGACCTTGTTTCTCGGGAAAGAGATAAAAACAAATGCGCTCTTTGGGAGTTGAGTAACTGGTATGTCGTACTAGGTGTCGATAAGTTAGCCCGTAAAGAGGTACAGTATACATTTTCGTTGATGGTGAGTGACATGTACGTTTTCTCTGACAAGTAAGGGATACATAATCACTATAAAATAAGCACTTATCAATATGTTTACTTATATTTGTTCTAAACGAATGCTTTACGTCTGCATTTCTAAAGTTTCGACATCATAGAAGCATTCAGTCATTCTAATAATTTTAAGATAAGAAATTGCATCTAACGCTGATAAGCCTGTCATTTACATTCAGTGCTTATTCAGATCGAATAAGCAGGACAACGACTAGAGAACGGGACATACTTTACTTTATCATTTTCGCAACTGATCGGCTTGTTAGTCGCTTGGGTGGTCGGTTACGTCTCTGTTACGTAATGCTGGCAAGTACTGGGCATATATTGGTGCAAGAATGTATCTATACCTGCGCCAGTGTCTTGGATGAGCTCACACTTGGTGTCGTCACCACGCTCTTGGCAGATTGTTCCAGAGTTCACAACCCTCACACCAATCAAGTTTGCCCTGGCAGTTTTTCTGAACTTGTAGCTTCATTAGCCTTACCCCCTGTAAGCTGTGACCCCTAGTGGGGCGGGCATCCATCAGCTCCAGGTATGAACACCCGATTGAATAATGTCCTCTGGGGTGTTTATAAACTTATATTAAAGTCACCCCTTGCCCGCCTTTGGTATAGGCTAGGTAATTGCAGGTGTAGAGGGACACGACGACTAGGCAAGGGGACACAGACTAAGAGTCACTATGGAAATGGTAGCCTCTCGATCATACCTCAGTACACGTTATTTGATGTCGGAGATCATGTGCAACTAGTTAAAGGTTAAAACAAGTGTAAATAACATACTGTGCAATAAAAATAACGATAGTATATAATGACTGCAAGTTCGACTAGGCAAGGGGACAAAATGATTAGGTCACTAGTCTTAGGAAACTTTTAGGGTCAAGCAATCCTGCAATATATCACAGCTCTGACAAGTACAACCCTTGAACACGTGAGCCAGGTTACGAAATGGCAACACTCAATCACGCATTCCTTTCCGACGCAATATTTGCAGATTTCAAGCTTACTACAATTAAAATTAATAAAATTACATATCATTCAGCGTGTAAATTTTAGCGCTAAATGCAGAAATTATTATTACATAAGGAATTTAAAGAGATAGAAGAGTTGAGTTGCGTGCATAGGATCGCCCTTGTTTATGGCTCGCTATTGGGTTTAGGCAGTATACTGGACACTGGCGGGGACGTGGGAAAGGGAAGCAGCACGCACACACATGCTCACCCAAAACACACACACACACACACACACACACACACACAAAGTCTTGATTCCTCTCTCTTTCTTTCTCTCTCTCTCTCTCTGTTTAGTTACATTTTAAGTTCTATCTTTTTATCTAGTTTTTCTTGCACTGCTTGACTCCTAATTTTGTAGTTAATTTAAGATATTTTAGGTTATAGCTCAGTACTTACTGGCCACTGCTATTTGTGTCTTTACTGTCTTTATCTTTTCTTTACTTCTATCTGTATTCGTTTATCTTTTTTATTATATGTGACCTTTTTTTATTCATTCCTTAATTTCCTTTTCCCTTTACACGTATGTTCTTTATTCAAAATTGGCGTCTAATATTTTCCTTTTTTTTTCAAATCGTCATATATTTTTATTGTTTACTTACACACTTTTCACTTCATCATTTCATGTTTTTTTGTGATAAGATTTTATATATATGATTTGCGGTGACGTGATGGTAATTAACTTCAAAAATAGACTGACATGACATAACGGGAAGTGACGTCCAGAAGGATTTGTATACATATGACTTTAAGATGATCTATGATATTATCTGAAGTGACGTCGAGGTATATGAGTACAGTTTCTGATTAATGCAACATATTTTAATTTACTCAATTAACTTAGTGTGGAGCGTAAGTAATATCAGTAAAGTTCGAAGGCCAGAGAGAGAGAGAGATACATTTAGATTATACATTAAAATTGAGGAGAGAGGAGGTAGTGGTGTTCTGTATTATGAGGCCCTGTCGACGATGGGCCACACCCGGGGAGCAATGCCTCATCATAGACAAGAAACGAACGCGCTCGGAACCACCAAGGGAGGAGCCTTTCTTCTTAAAATTACTTCTTTCTTGCTGAATAAATTTGTTAAACTAAACTTGCTGACTTAACTCTCGCAGGGAAAATAAATAGAAACAAAAAGTATGGTGTATCATATATTTTTTTTTTTTACAATTGACTCAAATAGTTTTAAAAAAAAAGTCGGTATCCTCCCACCCCGTGAGAATTTTTTATATCAAACCTTTTAGACGCGCGCGCGGAGGATCCTAAAGTAAAGTTTGCAGTTACCCAAGCACTGTGGACCTAAACAGTCGAGAACATCCTTTCATGGTGCTAAATTATAAAACTAATTCAATGGACTCTCGCATCAGTTAAGCTTTGAGAAGGAAAGCATTATTTACAAAAAAAAACGAATTAATGAATATATAAATAAACTAGTATTGATTTTGTGCTTTAAAAATACTTTGAAAAAGAAATAAAAAGGTTAATTGCCTTACCTCTAAAGCAAATCAACCAAAAATAGAATAATAAATACAAAATATAATAGATTTATAGATAAACAAGGTAAAAACATTAAAAACGTCTTAATTATGTACGCTGCTCAATAGTCAATGGAGAAGTTAACAAACAACAGACTCAGTAAAACACCCTCCTCCGCGTAGACGTGTTCCCGACCTCACGCTTACATCACTTGTCGTAACAGTCTTGCTCTTTATGGTCGCCTGTTCCGTGCCAGAGCTTAGCGGAAAATACTCCCTACTTCCTCGCTCCTTCTCCACATGTCTTCCCTTCTTAGATACTCAAAGTGAACATTTAGTTAGAATGAAATAAACATGTGTACTCTGCCTCAAGTACAGAATATAGGGTGACTATCGATTTTGAGTTTTCTGTCTTTGGCCTGCCTGTATTTGTTTATTTATATGTTCTGTTTTAGGGTTATTGGGAGGATAAAACGTGACTCCCCCGTCATCAGGTCGGTATAGCTATGTGAGCCTTTATTTATGAAATAAAAGAAAGGGGGAAGTTAAAAATGGAAAGGAGAAAGATAATAGAGTAGATTAATCAATCTAAGATCAAGGAAATTTTTATATTTTATATTTTTTTAGGCAACGAAACTAGTCTGGTCCCCGAGGTATGCTAGAGACTGTCAATTGATTGGTGCCTGCTCTACGGAACCTCAATTGCCCAGAGGGATAAGAACGCCAGCAATTGCCTAGCTTATACTACAGGCGGGCAAGGGGCGACCTAATCGAAGTGTATTAACATTTCAAGGGGCACTAATCGGTCGAATGTACTTACCTGAGCTGGCGGACGTCCGGGGTCCCATACGGGGTCACAGCTCAAAGTTGAAGAAGCCACAAGTCCAGAAAACTGTGAGGGCAAACTTTTTCGGAGTGAAAATTGTGAACTCTTGGAACAATCTGCCAGAGAGTGCTGTGACGGCACCCAGTGTGAGCTCTTTCAAAACAAGACTTGACCAACACTGGAGCAGGTTCCGATATATTCAGGAGTCAGTGCATGCCCAGTACTTGCTAACAGTACGTAACAGACCGCCCAAGCGGTTAACGAGCCAATCAGTGGCGAAAAGGATAAAGGTAAAGTAAGAGTAAAAAGAGACAAAGAGAGACGGAACAAGGAGAAAGAAAATGTGGGAAATGAGAGTAGTGAAGAAAGTGAGTCAGTTTCCTAAGGTTCCTGTAACATTGTAAAAAAAATAGTTTAGCAAATTTATTGACAAAACTTGGAGTACAGTTTGCCTATTAACATAAGAACATAAGAAAATAAGGAGTCTGCAATAGGCCGGTTGGCCTGTGCT
>NW_024747335.1:7500-9801 GCF_018991925.1 Homarus americanus
CTCTATTGGAAGGGGAAAAGTGGCAGAAATCACTTACAACAAACTGCAAGTCCCACTAACTAGAATATTCAGCACCAATGAAGGTTTTAAAGTAATCTGTAAAGATGACTTTGATTCAGATAAAATCCTTTCAAAAGAAGCAAGAGATATATTTTACAATGAAGGCCTTATTGTTGTCATGCCACCAGAACAAAAAGCAAAAAGATCAGTTTTTGTTCGTCAAGTCGATCAAGAGATCAGGAGGAAGACCTGAAAGAAGAACTGGAACGCCAAAATAGGTGGATGAAGATTGAAGAAGTCATTAAGATAAAGGACTATACTCATGTTTGAAGAAGTGTCAATGGCTGAGAAAGTTTTACAACAGGGCTTTCTAATATTCAACATGTCAGTCACACCACATCAAATAAAGAAGGAGACATTCATCAGTCTGCAAACTTGCTTCTCCTGCTACAAATATGAAGAACACACAACGAGAGACTGTCCGGAAAAAGAAAAAAAAGTACTGCTCAGATTGTGCAGGCGACGACCATACCTACACTGAATGTAAGAATACACATGTTGGCTGTCTCAACTGTAAGAGAAACGGGAATGTATACATAGGACATAGGACGTTAGCAATGGCATGCCCAATAAAAAACACATGATAAAGTACAAGGAACAAGAAACAAGGAAAAAGGAACAAGACAAGAAGGATACGACATACGTCGAAATAGCAAGAAGCGGTCCAAGGCTCATAGACCAAATCCACAGTAATTAAGCCTAAAGTGGGCAATACATGATAAGGTAATGATTAGTACTGATCCATGCACATTTGCGGTTAATATCATTGCACCCGGATCATACAATGAGAATTAAGGAAAATGTTTAAATTGAATAACCTACCGAGATGATATTTCAGAGAATCCACAATCCGAAAAAACTATTTCCAGACAACATATGCAAGCGAACTGAGAGAAAGACTACATCAAGACGAACAAGGTTTGAGCAAGGGGAGCAACAGCTGATACACAAGAACACAAGCGACTGATAGAGATCCCAGACAAATGACTAGAAGTGATGACAAGAAGATAAAGGAAAATAACAAAAGGACAGACAAAGGGTAGGAGGAGAGAATCAAGATGAAACCCAGTCTAATATACAACCTGAATCTGCTGAAGAAATTGGATTAAAAGTTATCACTACAACAAAACATGGAATCCCAACATCGAGACCAACAGGAGGGACAATAGTAAAAAACTGTGAAGGAGGGATATACAAGTGGACATATCAAGAAAAATCCCTAAGTGAAGATTATGTCTGGTCACTAATTACTACGGACAAACTAAAGATTACGGCCAAAGACTTTAAAATAGTAGACCCGTCAGAGTATAAGAAGAATTAAGAAGCGAGAAACAGGATGATGAGTCTCCACTCCAGCAAAACTGCCACAATAATCAAGTATAAAAATAATAATGGACAATAGACAAACAGTAAGAACTTTAGAATAATACAACACAACGTATTAAGAAGCTGGAAGACAAGAGAGAAATTAACCTAAGTAATATATATGCTTGAAATTGACCTGACATTATACTAATAAACAGTCACGGTGAGACAGAAAACAACAACATAAAACTCTTTAACTATTATGTAAACCAAAGAAATAAATCGGGCGAGAAAAATGACGGAGTAGCGATAGCGGTTAAAAGAAACTTAAAATTTAAACTAATTGATGACTTCAGGATGAATTTCTAGCAATAAAAATAAATACAACTCAAGGAGACGTAATTATTGCTACTACTTACCTATAGAAGACCTATTAAAATTGGCTAACAATAGTCATCCGATGTACATCTTAGGAGACTTTAACGCCAGACATAGGATTTTTGACAATACAAATAATAACGTCGTGTGAAACGCCCTTAATCAATTAATAAATTTAGGGAAAATCAATCATCTGGGTCCTAACTTTCCAACCTGGAGAAATCACAATACACAATCGACACCAGACAAAATTTTTACCAACAACAAAGCCTTTTTCAATTACCATATAATACAGGCAGTGACCATCTGCCAATTATACTAACACTGTCAACAAGCCCCATACAGATACCAATAAAAAAGAGACTGAAAATGAGTAAAACAGACTGGGACAGCTTCAAAGACGACTTAAGTAATCACCACTCGATTAACCTACAAGGGAAAACAACAGAAGATATAGACTCAGAAATGGACAGACTGCACTCAACAATAAAAACATCTATAACCAAACACACTCCTACTTCACACTTTAGAACATTACCCAACAACAGACTACCAGAA
>NW_024747336.1:0-12060 GCF_018991925.1 Homarus americanus
GGTCCTTACCATGATCTGTGGCAGGAAGGAGTCTGCTAGACCTCCACTCCTCCCCTACACTAAGAGAGGAGAGAGTCTGTTACACGCCCCCTGCTACTCCCCTACACTGAGAGAGGAGGGGCAGAAGGTGGGCACTAGTGTGGTGCTCTTGTGAGGGGCTCGACCATCGATCTCGTAGCAGACTCCCCGCTGACCTTCGTTCACGGGACGCCTCGCCTCCCCCCTCCCTCTATATTTCAGAAATTTGGCCACATGTTAGTCAGGTGTGTGGGCCAGTTGGATGACATATAAAGAGCAGTTGTTTGACTTGTTACGAACTGTTTGCAGCGCATTGCCACGTTAGTTAGACATTTTCAAATCGTAAGTAAAACTTATAACAGGTGTTAGTTATTAGCAGACTGTAAGTAAATGAATACTTAAAGTAGTTAAGCAGATGTTGCAAACTCTTGAGTGAAATTTGGCAGGTATTTGTGAGGTGATGATCGGGAGGTCCGAACATCAGTTCTATGGAGTAAGTGGGGCGTGACGATATTTAGCTTGTACAATGTACAGTATATATGGTGAGCTGTCACGCAACACTCGTGGATATCTCTCTCTCTCTCTCTCTCTCTCTCTCTCTCTCTCTCTCTCTCTCATTTCACTTCACGTTTGGTTCTCTCTTTCTCTCACTCCATAAAAATCGTTCTCCTTTCAGTTGTTTAGGTAAGAACAAGACTCGGTGAGAGGTGACGGGGTTGTCAGAACCCGAAGGGCCTACTTAATGAGCTTTGTCTTCTATTGACTCTATGCATTAATGGCACAGGCTAGAGAAATGGTATTTCGGAACTTAATAGTAGTGTGTGTGTGTGTGTGTGTGTGTGTGGGGACAACATGTAAGCCTGACCTTTTGTCCAAGTGTCTGATTTTATAAATAGAAGCGATCGAATCTCCACAGTCGAAATGATCGCTGCGTAGAGGCGTGGGTATTGAGATGTGACGTGGGTGTTGAGATGTGACGTGGGTGTTGAGATGTGACGTTGGTGTTGAGATGTGACGTGGGTGTTGAGATGTGACGTGGGTGTTGAGATGTGACGTTGGTGTTGAGATGTGACGTTGGTGTTGAGATGTGACGTTGGTGTTGAGATGTGACGTGGGTGTTGAGATGTGACATGGGTGTTGAGGTGTGACGTGGGTGTTGAGATGTGACGTGGGTGTTGAGATGTGACGTTGGTGTTGAGATGTGACGTTGGTGTTGAGATGTGACGTTGGTGTTGAGATGTGACGTGGGTGTTGAGATGTGACGTGGGTGCTGGAGATGTGACGTGTGCTGGGAGATGTGACGTGGGTGCTGGAGATGACGTGGGTGCTGAGATGACGTGGGTATTGAGATGTGACGTGGTGTTGGTGATGACGTGGGTGTTGGGAGATGACGCTGGTGCTGAGATGACGTGGGGTGTTGAGATGTGACGTGGGTGCTGGTGTGACGGGGGTGCTGAGATGACGTGGGTGTTGAGATGACGTTGAGGTGTGACGTGGGTGTTGAGATGTGACGTGGGTGTTGATGTGTGACGTGGGTGTTGAGGTGTGACGTGGGTGTTGAGACGTGACGTGGGTGTTGAGATGTGACGTTGGTGTTGAGATGTGACGTTGGTGTTGAGATGTGACGCTGGTGTTGAGATGTGACGTTGGTGTTGATATGTGACGAGGGCGTTGGAACACATCATCATCAGCGGTCGGTTACACCTCAGAAGTTACTACACAACACAAGGCATAAAACAAAACACGCTTATCAACTCAACTCTACAGCCAACCTAAGTATAATCTTTGTTCCTCCAAGCTCATTAATTATTTATTTTAACCCGGTTTGTTTACATACACGTACAATAAACATAAAAGGATAAGTAAAAACAAGGTCAGGTGAAGTGTGTGTGTGTGTGTGTTTACTTAAGCAGTACGCACTTCAATTAAAACTCGTAAAAAAAATGACATGAAAACACGAACCTGCATCTTGTGTTCAATGCGCTCGAGACAACAACAATGATTTAGGGTGAATATTCGTAGCTCTAAGCCTTTCCATATGCCGTAATGACCAGCTGATAAGTCGTACCTACCTCCCTTCCTACCTCCCCCATCTTGTTGACACGTCTCTCTCTCTCTCTCTCTCTCTCTCTCTCTCTCTCTCTCTCTCTCTCTCTCTCTCTCTCTCTCTCTCTCTCTCTCTCACAACCTTATACTCGACTTCCCTCTTACTTAACCTCTCTCTCCCTGAACTCCTTTCTTACTCTCTCTTCCCCCTTACCACTCTGCGTCTCGCCCCATTTTATTGAACTTCCTCTCATTCTTCTTCCTCTCAAACTCCTCTCTTTTATTTAACCTCATTTAGTCCCTCTACTTCCTCCTCTCTCTTACCACCATCTCACTTTCCCTCCTTACCCGCTTTCTTTCTCTATACCCTCTCACTCATTTTTCCCTTTTAATTTCCCCCTCACTCACCTTCTCCTTCTATCTCTACCTTCCATTCTCGTCTCCCTCTTCCACTCCCCTTCACTTCTCTCTTATTCCCCTCTTCCCTCATCCCCTTTTCACTGAACCTCCCACTCCCTCCTCCCTTTCACTCTCCTCCTATTCCCTCATCCCCCTCTCACTGAACCTATCACTCCCTTGTCCCTCATCCCCTTTCACTTATCACCCGCCCCCCTCCAGGGCCTATCTCGGCGCTACCTATCAATTATTAACAGCGGTGAAACCCTCTGGACGGTTACACTTACAGCAGGGGAGAGAGTGTGGGACCTATTATATGAAACACCTATTGATCCTTGTGTGTGTGTGTGTGTGTGTGTGTGTGTGTGTGTGTAATAATAATAATAATAATAATAATAATAATTGACGGTTTATTGAAAAAGTTCTGCAGCCCGAAGGCTGAAAATATACATTGGACATAAATGACTTATTACATACATTGGTGGTTTGACAAAAGCCTTCATTAGAGAAAGGTAAAGGAACATACAGTGAGCATACAAATTATTGTAGGTGTTGAACAACAAACACGTAGTGTAGTAACTCCCTCCCAGATGGTGTTAGGAGGGACCTGACGTGGTGTAGTAGTTCCCTCACAGATGGTGTTATGAGGGACCTGGCGTGGTGTAGTAATTCCCTCGCAGATGGTGTTATGAGGGACCACGTAGTGTAGTAATTCCCTCACAGATGGTGTTATGAGGGACCTCACGTGGTGTGTAGTAAGATGGTATGTGAGGGCCTCGTGTGTAGAAATTCCCCCACAATGGATAGGGCCTCACGTGGTGTAGTAATTCCCTCACAGATGTTGTTATGGGGGCCTCGTGGTGGTAATTCTCAGTGTGGTGTTGTGAGGCTCGTGGTGTAACTCCCTCAGATGGTGTTATGAGGGGCCTCACGTGGTGTAGTAATTCCTCACAGATGGTGTTATATGAGTGAGGTTTGGTCTTAGCCTTCCTATCGTAGACGGATTAACTCATCGGTGATTGTTGTTGGGTCTCGGGGGCCGTTATCACTGGGTACCTGGGACCTCACTGTGTGAAGGTTAACTTGGGTACGACTGTTACTGTTGAATTGTTCTCACTGACTTAAGCACTGTTCACCACTGTTCACCTCTGTTTAACACTGGTTCCTTTCCTTTCCTAAATGAAATTGTAACTTCTGGCGAGAACTTGTTGATATTCCGGTGGGGAGGAGGGTTCAGGGGAGGGAGTTGGTATGGGCCAACTTAACAGTTAACCTGGCTGCTCCGAGAAGAGTGCCAGGTACGTCTTGACCCTTCGGTGGTCAAGGATGTAGGTGTGTGTGTGTGTGTGTGAGGTTACTTACTGTATGCCGGCTATGTATGTACTTACATCGTGTTCAACTTGTGTGGTTGTTGGTTTGGCCATCCTCAGCACTCAGGTCGATCAAGCAGGCTCTTGTTGACCCTTTGTTCTCCGCATGTCTACTTACTGCTGCACCGTAATTATTTCTTCTTTACGCTCGGCGGTGTGTACGTTTTTGCAGATTCATTATGTGTGTATGTATGTGAGTATGTACGTTTATTTAGATTCTTTATGTGTGTGTCTACGATTTTGCATATTAAGTGTGTGTGTGTGTGTACACTTGTTGAATGGGTCTTATGAACTAGTGAGATATTTATTACACGGTTACACGCGCACTTTTTTAATGACCTTAAATACCTGTACCTCCTAGTAGTGTTATGGGATAATCCTCTTTTACATAATCCCTTTGAGTAATTAATACGATGATTCTGTTGTCTTATAAATGTGCGATAATGCTGGAGGGAGGGTGGGGGAGGGAGGGATGTTTTTATAGTATTAGTAGTAGTAGCAGCTCAAAATGCAGATTTGGTGGACACCAACGAATTACACAAGATTTGACGTTCCTTTACGACAGAACGGCAGCATACCTAAAATAAAAAACTTTGCAACTGATGCAACAATTGTCAGTGAACTTGAGGAACAAAGTAGCTGTAGCGCAGGAGGTGGGGGCCTCAAACCGGCTAACAGATAAGAGCAACGGGCTTCAGCCTTAATAAACAAGAATTTACAGACGCCATTGCTCTAGTCTAGGGCATGGTAGGACAGTAAACTGTATGCGTTTGTGGTTCATCCTTCGACATCAACCACGCCATGGTGTGCAAGAAGGGTGGCTTGGTATGCATGGCGCATTACGAAGTAAGGAATATTACAGCGAATATACTGGAGGAAATCTGCCACGAAATGACGGTGGAACTGGCCCTCCTCCCATTGGACGGTGAGAATCTGTCACCGGGCTTCAGACACAACCAACGAAGCCCATGTGGATAGACCTCAGTGATTGAGGATTCTGGACTTAGGGCCAGCGAGCCTTTTTTATAAAAGGATATTCGATCCCATGGCCAAAGGTCACCGTAACCGGTCTCTCGAGGCTATACACAAGAGGAACGTAAACGACAAGAACAGGGCGTAGTAAAGAGAATTCAGAACGTGGATCAAGGCAGCTTCACTCCTCTGGCGGTCACAACATCTGGGTAGATGGGACCAAGTGTAAGATGCTTCTACACCAGACTGGCCGAGCTGTTATCTGAACAGAAAAAAAAAAGACCAGAAAAAAAACATTGCATCCTGGTTGAGATAACGCCTGTCCTTCTCTCTACTCAGGTCTGCATTGCTTTGCCTCTGGGGAACAAGATCGTCGGCCTCTAAACTATCAACAGTTGCAGAAATAGACTATGAGGCAACAGTCACTGAATGCCTCATAGATCTACAATTTAACTAAGTCAGCTTGGGTAGTTACTTTTGTATTACGGATAGTCAGGTAATAAATTAGTGGAGAAGGTATGGCTATAAGGGGAGGTTGGAGGCCATAATTATTTTTAGTAGTCGTGTTTGTAGTAGTAGTAGTAATAGTAGTGTGTAAGCAAAGTGTGTGCGTACGAATCTCTTCTTGGATAGTATTTTTGTTTGTGTTGTTGCTAGTGGTGTGGTAGAAGTAGTGTTTACTAGACTTTGTTTCAATGGAAATATGGTTCTGTGGTGGTGGTTGTTCTGGTGGAAGGTAACGGTAGCATTAATAATGTGCACCAGTCTCCGCTTCAGTGGAAATGTTATTCGATGATGACTGTAGTAGTAGCCTGTACGACTCTCCGTAAAAATGGAAATCTGGGTGAGTTTAACGTGTGAGCTACGAGTTTGTGTGTGTTTGAGTGTGTGCATCTTTTTATTCGCATATTCTTGGCTTGCACATGAAGGTACTGCACTGGTGTCGTTTTAATATATTTAAGGATCATTATCGGCCACGGTCTAAAAGCATAATCCACTCAGGCAGTTTCTACACTCGTTAAACGTTTAAACTTAAATGTGAGATAATAAGATGCTAAGTTACAAATAGGATCTAAATACTTGTCTCTGTAAAAATTGGCTAGGGTAAGTAAGCCCACTAGACGGTGCTGCTGCAGTTTGCTCATTATACAATACTTTAGTGTTAACGGGGAGTGGGTGAGCCAACCTCCACCTGCTGAAGATAATTGAACGTCTTAAGAAGCAAAGACTCAAAAAATTCTCACTGCTTATTATTACTATTTATGGACATTACGTCCATTGACCTTTTATACACGTGCCAGCTTTTATTTAGTGCTCTCATTATCATATCTCTCTCTCTCTCTCTCTCTCTCTCTCTCTCTCTCTCTCTCTCTCTCTCTCTCTCTCTCTCTCCATACAGCCATTGTTTGTCTCTGTCTCACCATAGTGTCAGTCTTCATCAGGTGTTGTTTACTCAGCGTCACACAGTTAATGTTTTATTTGCCCTTTGAACTGATGCCTTTAATAATATGTTGCCAGGCAGAACCTCTTTGTTGACCCTAAGAAAGACTTCTTCAGATAATATTGTCTGACCAAACAGACCTCCATACATCTCTCCAAATGTCCTCGACCTTGGTTTAATTCCTCACATAACCACTGAGACAAAACCAAAATAGTCTTCAATAATCTGGTTCAGTTATATATACAAGATCATCGAAAAAGAACGCCTATGTTTCAGTATATAACCAATTAAGATCTCAGTAGTATTTTTCGATGACTATATATAATATGTTATGGATATTTTCATGTGGTGTCAGTCATTTTTTTTTTACTCGGGGTGTGTTAGAATCAGTTCGTGTTGTTTTAATAATGGTAATAAGAATGAGGTGTGTGTGTGTGGTGAGTACATGGTGTGACTGGTTATGGTGAGTGTGACAGGTTATGGTGAGAGTATAGTGTAGACTCTTCCGTATGTTTCAACCTGGACCTGTTGTATCGCGAACTTTCACTGTTCAGCCGTGACGTCACTGATTTTTTTACTGCTTGCTTCCGGTCGGTTGGTTAGGTTAGGTCAGGTCAGGTCACGTCTGGATCGTGTCATTTGTTATAAAGTTAGTTATTATAAAGTTGCTTAATGGCCCTGTTCGTAGTGTTTTCCTAAATCTGTTCATTTGCCTCGGCAGTAGGTAATACCACTGCAAAACACAGACTCAGCACACCAAAATAAAGTCCTAGTCCTTTAAGTTAGGTTAGCATCAGCGTGGTCAATCTTAAGGTGAAATAAGCTGTAGGGTTTAATGTTCAGGTGATCAATATGTACAAGATGACAACCCAAACTAGATAAATCTTACAGTAGTTTGTCATTCGCCCCATACGATCCTGGGATCTGAAAGTGACGTAGACGGGACATGTAATGAACGTGTTGGGTGATACTTGAACTGCAGTTTTCTCAGTTTTCTCTCTTGGGTAGTTAATAGAAATAGGTAAAGCAAATTAATGTAAACAGAGTAACAGATAGGCGACCTATTCCAGTTATCTGACACAAGGTAAACACAAATTGAGACGATAGTGCTTTGTAAACAGGACCTGTATTATACGAGTATGTTCCAGGCTTTGTGTGTGTAGTGGTGTGGAAACTGTTCCATGTGCTCCATCCCTGGCTAATGGCCATTAGTAGTGTGGGCATTTTTCCTCATGCTCTAACCCTGGCCAGTGATAGTGTGGGCATTTTCCATCATGCGCCAACCCTGGACGGGTCTGCGTGCGTGTGCAAGCCTCGGAAATGTTGTTAATATCCGCTCTGACATTCTTGTGAGTCAACAAATATATATATTTATGCCTCCACCCGCTGCTTTTAACTTCTGAGTCCCTTAGAGAGATTTCTCCTCCCGCATAACTTTATTCCCGGCTATCAGCAAGTCGTATATCTTAGCATGAGATTATTCAAGACCAACAACTTTTTTCAAATAAGATTTACGTTATTATTTAGTGTGTAGACCGTGACTACGTAGTAAAGCGGTCGTGCAGTCATGTTATTCTATATAAACAAACTCGTGGTCTCGTTTGCGCGTTTTTCTTTTATTCTTTTTGGGAATTACTTTTATGTTTATATCTATATATTTACATATCTTTTCTTATGCAGTTACATGTTAACACTTACATAATTACATCGTCATTCTCGTACACAACCTGATAATCACATACCTACCACATACACATACGCACATACTCATGACTGTCTTTTTCACATTCACTTTGTGTTTGTTGAGTACACAAGTGTATTAAGTAACGTCCGTACACTGATTATTGTTTATTCAGACTTCCATACTTATGCACTTATAAAGTTATATGTTTGTACTCTGGCTGTTTTTACTATTTTGTTTAAGTACAAATTTGCATTTAACTTATTCTGTAACACCATACCTTTTTTTGTTGATATTCACAGTATTATAAAGTAATGCACTTACATATATCCTCCACCTCTATAAGCAGTGAGTGGGGTACACGACGCGCACACACTAACAGCCAGGGTATCAGCCAGGATTTGGAACCAATAGTCAGTGTTGCGAGACGTATAATTTGTAGCAGCTTCATGAGTCTATCCGATTTATATTTGTGTCTAAGATAAACTAATATAATAAAGTTCAAGATGAAGTTGAATGAACAGGAAATTAGTCTGGATACTGGTAATAAATCTTTATTTGAAGTAGTTGGTTCATGTTGAATCTCTCTCTCTCTCTCTCTCTCTCTCTCTCTCTCTCTCTCTCTCTCTCTCTCTCTCTCTCTCTCTCTCTCTCTCTCTCTCTCTCTCTCTCTCTCTCTCTCTCACACACACACACACACACACACGTGTCTACGTTCCGAATAGCAAAAATACTTAAAACCAACAGTTTAAGTACAGCTGTAGGTCTGAAGTACTGTACAGGTGCAGGTAATCCCATATAATGACATCCTTAAGGTGTCGCTTTAACCTAACTTGTTGAACACACCAACTGAAAATGACTTAAACTTAGACACTTACACGGAGTGAGGGAGTCAACTTGGCTCATAAACAACTTGATGACAAAGCATAGATGTAGTTAATTATATCTTAAGCTTATCCATTTCACTAGCGCCTTGATGTACAGATGCGTATGTGTAGTCATGGTCAAATGTTCTATCCTGCTGATCCACGAACCTCGCCATTCAGCTTCTGATCCTAAAGTAGTTGGTATTTGATGTATTATTCTGTCCGTAAATGATTCGGATTCATGAGTCTGAATCTCGGGGTTCGTGGAGCAACAGGAGAGAACATTTGACCATGACTGTACGCCTCCCTTTAAAGCCTTACTTACACTTCATTTAATTAGTCACACCTGTATTAACACCTGTTCATTCAGACTGCTACTGACGCCTTTGCAAACAAATGTGTATTTATCTTCTTTTACGCCTTAGTCTCTTTTAAATATCCACTTAGTTTTCCACTCAGACCTACACTTAGGTCCGTATGCTCACCACATTAGCTCCAGCTACACTTACACATATAAACTTACACGTTATCTTGAGGAATTTCAACTGAGCTTGTACTTTTTAATTCACATTTGAACTAATTACTTACAGCTGTACTTAAACACAGAGACTTACACTTGTGGTCAATATTTACAGCAACACTTAAAAGATTTCTGAATTTATTCTTGTACTCATTGATTACAGCGGCACTTAAAAGCGTGGCTACACTTGTACTCATTGATTGCACCTTCACTTTACACATTTGCTCCTCTATTATATCAACACTAACACTTGTACATGTATTCATAAATTATAACATTACACTGGTACTTATAAATTAAAGCGGCACTTATAAGATATATTAGAGTTTACACTTGTATTCAGAGCGCGGGGGGGAGGGCAGACCCTTATATACAAGGTGAATTCTGCGATTTCTTCCAGGCTGTTTCGTGAGCCCGCGACCTGTGGTGGGGTGGTGTCGTGAACCCCACCTCCCGGAATGTTGAAGACAAGGGCTGCCCCTTCATCCTTTACCCAGGAGAATTTTTCAGGTTCATTGGGTCCTCTCTTTTTTTTTCCTTTGGGGGGGTGGGGGTTGGGTGAGGGGGCGTAATACTAGACAGCTGGTGGGTGGTGGTAGTATTTTTGGTGATCAGCTGGTGATTTTGTGGACGACTGGTGATCTTCTGGATTACTGGTGATCTTGAACAGCTGGTGATTAAACCTAGCTGGTGATCTTGGACGATTAATGATATCTGAACGAAAGTCTTCATTGACAGCTGGTAATCGTAGACAGTTGGTATGTCTTAAAACCAGTTGGTGATCGTAGACAGATGGTAGCATTAAACAACGGCGATTATAAACAGCTGGACATACTGCAAGGTGTTCCCAAGGGTCAGTCATATCATGGAGGCGGTGATCATGAACACTTTTGTAACACCGTGCCATCGCCATGTTCAAATCAAGGCGTTTCTTATTAATGTCGTTGGAATATTTTAGGAAACGAGACGACCTTTACATTATACGACTGTCTGTGTGTTTGTTGTTTACTTGGTTAACTCTTACTTATGGGGTTTTATATGCAAATAAAATTGATTATTTTTTTCATGCTTTAAATTACTTCTACGTGACAGAGCATACGTTAAATATTACGTCAGTGGCGAGCTAAGTGACCTAACGTTCAAAATCATTTATATTCCCCGGCCAATATTTTCACCGATTTGAATAACACAAAGTTACTAAGTATTAAACCAAGGTGTGTACAGCATAAAGTAGTGGATGAAAAAAAGTTGAGGGTAGTATCTGGTTTCCTTTAGCGTCAGGTGTATACAAGGCCAACCAGGTGTAAAGAGTAATAACATACCAGGTGTTGTTCAGTGTTGTTACGACAAGGTGAGGGCGTCAGGTATGTATACATGAGTTGGGTGAGGGGAGGACACAGTAACAGACGTCCTCTGGTGATGGAGTTGTCTCACTGGTGGTAGTTGTCGTAGATAATTTGTAGTTGTCGCGTGTGGTAGTCTACTGTTTTGACCTGTGTATTTGTTTTATATGCCTGACTATATGTATCTTAAGGTTTATTACATACACACACGCACGCACGCACGCACGCACACACACACACGTACGTAATTCTTATATGATCACATAACCGAATTATTCCGTATATACAGTTATTGACCGAAGTACACCTGTTACCATTACTCAGAGATGAATTAAGATGTTTTATGTTTGAGTGTTGTTTGTGGTAAGTGTCGCATGACGTGACGTATTCCTGTACTGTATGACCTGATGTATGAAGTATTCCTGTACTGTATGACCTGATGTATGAAGTATTCCTGTACTGTATGACCTGATGTATGAAGTATTCCTGTACTGTATGACCTGATGTATGAAGTATTCCTGTACTGTATGACCTGATGTATGAAGTATTCCTGTACTGTATGACCTGATGTATGGTATTCCTATGCTGTATGACCTGATGTATGATGTATTCCTGTACTGTATGACCTGATGTATGAAGTATTCTGTACTGTATGACCTGATGTATGGAAATATTCCTGTACTGTATGACCTGATGTATGAAATATTCCTGTACTGTATGACCTGATGTATATAAATATTCCCTGCACTGTATGACCTGATATATAAATATTCCTGTACTGTATGACCTGATGTATGAAGAATTCATATGCTGTATGACCTACTGATGTATGATATTCCTGTACTGTATGACCTGATGTATGAAGTATTCCTGTACTGTATGACTGATGTATAGTATTCACCTTCACTGTATGACCTGATGTATAAGTATTCCTGTACTGTATGACCTGATGTATGATGTATTCCTGTACATATGACCTGATGTATGAAGTATTCCCTCTGTACTGTATGACCTGATGTATGAAGTATTCCTGTACTGTATGACCTGATGTATGATGTATTCCTGTACTGTATGACCTGATGTATGATGTATTCCTGTACTGTATGACCTGATGTATGAAGTATTCCTGTACTGTATGACCTGATGTATGAAGTATTCCTGTACTGTATGACCTGATGTATGAAGTATTCCTGTACTGTATGACCTGATGTATGAAGTATTCCTGTACTGTATGACCTGATGTATGAAGTATTCCTGTACTGTATGACCTGATGTATGATGTATTCCTGTACTGTATGACCTGATGTATGAAGTATTCCTGTACTGTATGACCTGATGTATGAAGTATTCCTGTACTGTATGACCTGATGTATGAAGTATTCCTGTACTGTATGACCTGATGTATGA
>NW_024747337.1:0-10834 GCF_018991925.1 Homarus americanus
CAGAATTATGTCACATATAACAACAAGTACACCACAGACCTCGTGGTACCACCGCATTCCAGGTTGACACACCTCAGGTCGACCCTAGGGACTTGACCTCGCTAATGACGTGAGCCGGGTGACCTACAACCGCACCTAGCCAAGACACCTGGCCAGGACCACACCTGCACACATCCAGATCAAACCAGTTTAGTGTTAATTGGTAGAGGTCAGAAGCCGGCTGGGCCGACCCCATATAAAGGCCCTACAGTCCCGTCCACGGGCATTCCAGATTCGGCATTCGGCATTCGGCATTCGAGATTCCATTCGATATTCCATTACCATTCTGAGGAGACGCTCATTACTCCGGAGATTCTCAGAGTCAAGCTCACCCTCTCCCCAGGTCGGGAAGGGGACTTCCCGACCAGACCCCAGCTAAGCAGAAGCCTCTCATAGGAGGCAGCCCAGCCAAGCATTCACTGGGCCGACGTCAGGGTACACGTGAGTCTTGTCAGAACGTCCTAGGGTGAGTTACCTACTGTGGGTAGTGTATTCATTCAGGTGTGTCCGATTCATTCAGGTGTGTCCGAGAGTCAGTGTCAAGTAACGTAAAGCATAATGTGTTAGTACCCCGATATAATAGTGATATTAATGTGTCCATGTCATTGAGTGAAGTAATAAATAGTTGTATCAAGAGGTGTTTAACAAGTTGTCCCTTTAAGAAGTGATATAGGTGTATTGACATACGAAATAAGATAAGCGTAGTGACGCTGTCCAAACAACATCCAGGCCAGGCTACCAAGTTTCCTATCTTTACATGCCTACTCTCTATACTTCCTACATATATGTATGTAATTCTCTTCTCATTGTGTTTACCCTCATTACAATGGTGTCAGCGTACTTAACGTAACTCACGCCTTCCCTCGGTTAGCCATAACACCTGGCTCGTTAGTTCAAAAGTGCGTGATAAGAAGTTCCTGCGTAGTAGCGTGAAAAGTGTCCTAGTGTGTCTCCGTTACAGCTCAAGTAAATGTCTCGTCGTGGTAGGCGCGAATTTTTACTAGAAATATGTTCAGTGCTTAACGTAATTTCTCAGTGTCACCCGCTATCTGTGGCATTCTCAGTAGCCCAAGTGCAGTTTGATTGTTGGTCAGTGTTGAATGTAGCCATTATGTTTCAGTGATGAAAGCGGTGTCTGTACTAACTGTTATAACTTAACATGTCTTTTAACCTACATCCTCCTCCCTGTCCTAATCCTTACCTCACCCTCCTTACCCTTCCTCCCATCCCTGTACTCTTTGACGCGCAGTGATAAATGATATTCAGTGTAGTGCGCAGAGTTTCACTCCCCGACCCAGCCTGATGAGAACATTGTCGTGACGGAAATGATAGTTGCCAAACATTGACCTAACATATAAAGTAAACTTTTTTTTTGCGAATGCACTTCCAACTAATCCATCACCCCTTTAGGATTGTTTCTCTGTCAAATGTCACACACAGTACCACCCATGGCCAGCCGGACGTCAACCACAGTACATACGAGCAGAGAAGAACCAGCATGATGAAAGCAGCGTGATGAATGCAGCTTGATGAAGGCAGCACGAAACCCACCACACACCACGTCACTTCTTTCAAGTCCTCCCTTGGTATAGGATTAAGAAGATTTTATATTTTTCTACTTTAGGAAGTAAGGAGTGTGGAATGGATCGCCACACAACGAACCCTGGTGAGCCCAGCCAGGGAGGGATTCACCACTGTGGAAGGTGTAAGACAGGACGGTCTTTGGTCTCGCCGACACTCACGTACGGAGGGCGAGCCCTGGTCCGCGGAACCTGCCTTACAGTCATCTAAGGAGACGACAGCCCAAACAGTGGACCGGCTTTCATCCCGGCCGGAGAGGGCCGACGGCAGATGAACAGAAAATCGTCTGGAATATGTTGAAAATGATGATGTTGCAGAGAAGAAATGCAGATGAAGCAGAAAAATTAATCTGGAATATGACGGAAAACGAAGATGTATAAAGAAACTCAGATGGAGCAGAAAAATTCATCTGGAATATGAAAATGAAGATGTATAGAGGAAGAACGCAGATGGGACAGAAAACTCGTCTGGAAGAGTATAGAAACCAGGAGGATGTGAGAAGAAGTCAGAAGGTGTGGAGAAACGACCTACAAGGTGCGGTATGTGAAGAAAGAAGACAGAAGATGTGCTGTCCTGACATCACAAGAAAGTCGATGATGAAGGACCAACCGACTACAGCTGCTGAGCTGCCGCCATCCCCTATTTTTCAGATACCAGCTGGATGGAAGACGTGAGCTATGCCGGACCCAACTAATGTACTGATATTGTTGATGTATAATAAAAAGATATCAATACCCTAATATGTGAAGTAGGAACATTTGTTGTGTATTTTGAAGTATTTTCTCTGATTTTGTTGATGTTTACTACAAAGAATGTCATTTTTTAGTCTCACTTTTTTCTATGAGTTCATTTGATCAATGTCTTGGACTATGAAACACGATGTTGTAGCTATATTACTGACTGAGATGAATTATTATTTTGACATGGAAATGTAACACCTGTAGTTGTTTGTAGAATGTGATTTGCAAGGTTGCCTCGGACACTATGCTACATATGAAGGATTTTTTCATTCTATGTTCACTTGCTATGTTTCCCTTTTCTCCTGGCATAGAAGCTTTGATCTTGGCGGGAGGTATAGTGAGCTTTGTCAGATCAAACTAGCGCCAGTAGAAAAACATACACCTATGAGATTGTTGTTTGTAAATGTGAGACTATGTTATCGCCCCAGGGATTATCTTTGATACCACACGTGATGTTGCTGTCTATATGTGACATCAGTCTCTGTGATGAAGCTTTGGTCTTGGCGGGAGGTGTAATGAGTGATTGTCAGACCAAACCTTACAGCCCAGAATTATGTCACATATAACAACAAGTACACCACAGACCTCGTGGTACCACCACATTCCAGGTTGACACACCTCAGGTCGCCCGCTAATGACGTGAGCCGGTGACCTACAACCGCACCTAGCCAAGACACCTGGCCAGGACCACACCTGCACACAATTATCCAGATCAAACCAGTTTAGTGTTAATTGGTAGAGGTCAGAAGCCGGCTGGGCCGACCCCATATAAAGGCCCTACAGTCCCGTCCACGGGCATTCCATATTCGACATTCGAGACTACCATTCGGCATTCAATATTCCATTACCATTCTGATTATCATTCTGATCCTGGTTGTCATTTGAACATTCTGAGGAGACGCTCATTACTCTGGAGATTCTCAGAGTCAAGCTCACCCTCTCCCCAGCTCGGGAAGGGGACTTCCCGACCAGACCCCAGCTAAGCAGAAGCCTCTCATAGGAGGCAGCCCAGCCAGCACTCACTGGGCCTACGTCAGGGTACACGTGAGTCTTGTCAGAACGTCCTAGGGTGAGTTACCTACTGTGGGAAGTGTATTCATTCAGGTGTGTCCGAGAGTCAGTGTCAAGTAACGTAAAGCATAATGTGTTAGTACCCCGATATAATAGTGATATTAATGTGTCCATGTCATTGAGTGAAGTAATAAATAGTTGTATCAAGAGGTGTTTAACAAGTTGTCCCTTTAAGAAGTGATATAGGTGTATTGACATACGAAATAAGATAAGCGTAGTGACGCTGTCCAAATAACATCCAGGCCACGCTACCAAGTTTCCTATCTTTACATGCCTACTCTCTATACTTCCTACATATATGTATGTAATTCTCTTCTCATTGTGTTTACCAGCATTACAGAGGTGTACCTGGGAGTGTCGGAGGTGTACCTGGGAGTGTGAGAAGTGTACCTGGGAATGTCTGGGGTGTACCTGGGAGTGTCAGACGTGTACCTGGGAGTGTCGCAGGTGTACCTGGGAGTGTCAGAGGTGTACCTGTGATTGTCGGAGGTGTACCTGGAGTGTAAGAAGTGTACCTGGGAGTATCGGAGGTGTACCTGGGAGTGTCGGAGGTGTACCTGGCAGTGTCAGCGGTGTACCTTGGAGTGTCAGAGGTGTACCAGGGACTGTCACTGGAGTACCTGGGAGTGTCAGCGGTGTACCTGGGATTGTCAGAGGTGTACCTTGGAGTGTCAGAGGTGTACCTGGGAGTGTCAGAGGTGTACCTTGGAGTGTGAGAGGTGTACCTGGGAATGTCAGAGGTGTACCTGGGAGTGTCAGAAGTGTACCTTGGGGTGTCAGAGGTGTACCTGGGAGTGTCAGAGGTGTGACTGGCAGTGTCAGCGGTGAACCTTGGAGTGTCAGAGGTGTACCAGGGGCTGTCAGTGGAGTACTTGGGAGTGTCAGCGGTGTATCTGGGATTGTCAGAGGTGTACCTGTGAGTGTCAGAGGTGTACCTTGGAGTGTCAGAGGCTCACCTGGGAGGGCCGAGGTGCACCTTGAGTGTGAGGAGTTGTAATCTGGAACGTCAGAGGTGTGGCTACGGAGTTGAGGTACCTTGGGGTATTGAGGTACCTTGGGAGGTCAGAGGTAAAATTGGAGTGTCGGAGGTACCTGGAGTGTGGAAGGGTACCTGGCGTCGGAGGTGTACCTGGGAGAGTCGGAGGTACCTGAAGGCCAGCGCGGCACCTTGGAGTGTCAGAGGTGTACCAGGGACTGTCAGTGGCGTACCTGGGAGTGTCAAAGGTGTACCTGGGAGTATTAGAGGTGTACCTGGGAATATCGGAGGTGTACCTGGGCATATTGGAGGTGTACCTGGGAGTGTCGGAGGTGTACCTGGGAGTCTCAGAGGTGAACCAGGGAGTGTTAGGGGAGTACCTGGGAGTGTCAGAGGTGTACCAGGGAGTGTCAGTGCAGTACCTGGGAGTCTGTAACGAGCATCAGAGGTACCTGGGAATATCGGAGGTGTACCTGGATCGGAGGTGTACCTGGGAGTGTCAGGAGAAAAATTGGAGTGTCGGAGGTGTGTCCTGGGAGTGTCACAGGAGTACCTGGATTGTCAGACATGGAGGCTGGGGAGGTACCTTTGAGGTCAGAGGTGTACCTGGGAGTGTCAGAGGTGTACCTGGGAGTGTGAGAAGTGTACCTGTGAGTGTCGGAGGTGTACCTGGGAGTGTCGGAGGTGTGACTGGCAGTGTCAGCGGTGTACCTTGCAGTGTCAGAGGTGCACCAGGGACTGTCAGTGGAGTACTTGGGAGTGTCAAAGGTGTACCTGTGAGTGTCAGAAGTGTACCTGGGAGTGTCGGAGGTGTACCTGGGAGTGTGAGAAGTGTATCTGGGAGTGTCTGGGGTGTACCTGGGAGTGTCAGAGGTGTACCTGGGAGTGACAGAGGTGTACCTGGGAGTGTCAGAGGTGTACCTGTGATTGTCTGAGGTGTATCTGGAGTGTAAGAAGTGTACCTGTGGAGTGTCGGAGGTGTACCTGGGAGTGTCGGAGGTAATCTGGAGTGTCAGAGGTACCTGGGAAATGTCAGAGGTAAAATCTGGAGAGTCTGGGGTGCACCTGGGAGTGTCAAATGTGTACCTGTGAGTGTCGCAGGTGTACCTGGGAGTGTCAGAGGTGTACCTGTGATTGTCGGAGGTGTACCTGGGAGTGTAAGAAGTGTACCTGGGAGTGTCGGAGGTGTACCTGGGAGTGTCGGAGGTGTTCCTGGGAGTGTTAGAGGTGTACTTGGGAGTGTCAGAGGTGTACTTGGGAGTGTCAGAGGTGTACCTGGGAGAGTCATCGGTGTACCTGGCAGTGTCAGCGGTGTACCTGGGAGTGCCAGCGGTGTACCTGGGAGTGTTAGAGGAGTATCAGGGAGTGACAGAGGAGTACCTAGGAGTGTCAGAAGTGTACCTGGGTGTGTGAGAAGTGTACCTGGGAGTGTCTGCGGTGTACCTGGGAGTGTCAGAGGTGTACCTGGGAGTGTCAGGGGTGTACCAGGGAGTGTCAGTGGAGTACCTGGGAGTGTCAGAGGTGTGCCTGGGGAGTGTCAGAGGGTGTACCTGGGGAATGTCAGGGGTGTATCTGGGGAGTGTCGGACGTGTGCCTGGGAGTGTCAGAGGTGTACCTGGAATGGTCATTAAGGTACCTGTGTAGTGATGGGTTGTCAGACCACAGCTTACATCTCAGAAACAGTCCTCTTGACCCGACATTAGGGAGGTCAAGTGTAGGGTAACTCTCACGGCTGACCAAGGGTTATAAATCAGCCAGGCTCCCCTCCCATGTCACACATGTAAGGGGGCACCGGCCGGCTCTCTCCCAATATACACAATGGCCTACACCGCAGAACAGTCCAAACTTGACCCGACATTAGGGGGGTCAAAAGTGTAGGGTATCTCTTGCGGCTGACCAAGGGTTATAAATCAGCCAGGCTCCCCTTCCCATGTGACACGGCACCACAACAAACATGTAAGAAGGCACCAGCCGACTCTCTTCCAAGATACAACTTATAGTCTCTGAAAAAGTCCAGACCTGACCCTACATTAGCGAGGGCAAATGTAAGGAGACCCTTCACCGCCCCCCCCCCTCCCATCAGCTCAACCTGAGGGCTCGCCTCCCAATATATAGGACGTCCTAGTCCTCCCTCAGAGAGATACCCGGAGACAGAGAGCCAGAGAGGGACAGAGAGAGTGTGTGTCTTGTAAGGAAGAAGGGCGAGCTACTACACCACCAGGCCTGCTCGAGAGAAGTCAGGGGCCGGAGGCAAGCCGCCTCCGGTCGCCTCCAGTCGCCTCCGGTCAGGACCGAGACTTCCCTCCGGCGCCCAGCTAAGCAGTCTCCCATAGAGACAACCCAGGACCACCTGCTAGGCCCCCCCTAGGTCATGTGAGTGTTTGTCAGAGCTTTCCACGGGATGAGTTACTTACGTGGGAAGTGTATTCATTTCATGTTCGTGTCCGAGATTCAGAGTGTCTAGTAACGTAATATGATGTCCTAGTAACGTAAATATAATGTCCTAGTAACTTCAATAGAAGGTGTTAGGTGTTATTAATGTGTCCATGTCATGTTCGTAATTAATAAAGAGTTGTAACGAAGCAGTGTTTGAGAAGTCGCCCTTAAGACGTAATAGATATGCATTGACGTATAAGATACGAGAAGTGTAAATAACTATCACGAGCACTCTACCAAAATCTTCCTATCTTATACTCTCTTACTAAATATTCTACCTATATATATATATATATGTAATCTTCTTGTGTGATATAGTTTCATTACAATGGTGGCAGCGAACTATATGTAATTCACGCCTTCCTCATCCCTTGTTATTGGTAATAGTGTAGTTAACGTAAACCCATGCCCTCCCTCATTTTAGCCATAACACCTGACTCGTTGTTTGAGTATTGTTCGAAAGTGCGTGATAAGGAGTTCCTGCATAGTAGCGTGAAAAGTGTCCTAGTGTGTCACCGTTACAGCTCAAGTAAATGTCTCTCGTCGTGGTATGCGCGAATTTTTTCTAGAAATATGTTCAGTGCTTAACGTGATTTCTCAGTGTCCCCCGCGATCTGTGACATTCTCAGTAGCCCAAGTGCAGTTTGATTGTTGGTCAGTGTTGAACGTAGAAATTGTTTCAGTTATGAAAGCGGTGTCTGTACTAACTGTTATAACTTAACATGTCTTTTAACCTACATCCTCCTCCCTGTCCTAATCCTCACCTCACCCTCCTTACCCTTCCTCCCATCCCTGCCCCGCCCTGCCGTTCCGTGCCCCGCCGTTCCGTACCCCGCCCCGCAAAGCCCCGGCCTGGCCCGATCAACCACGCCTCGGCTCCTCCCCACTACACTTAACTACGCCTCACCCGCCCCGCCTCACCCGCCCTGCCTCACCCGCTCCGCCTCACCCGCCCCGCCTCCACCCGCCTCGCACCGTCCAGTGTGACCACCAATCCCCATATGTTTTGTCCTGTGAGTTATGCTTCGAAATCGGTGGTTAGTGTTACTTAATATTGCGATAATTACAGAGCTTCACTCAGTGTGTTTTTATGCTAGTATGAATGGTAATGTACTCCTTGACGCGTAGTGATAAATAATATTCAATGTAGTGAGCAGAGCTTAACTCCCCGACCCAGCCTGATGAGAAAATTGTCGTGACGGAAATAATAGTTACCAAACATTGACGTAACGTATAAAGTAAATATTTGTTTTTCTTTACGGATACACTTCCAACTAATCCATCATCCCTTTCGGATTGTTTCTGTCAAATGTCACACACAGTACCGCCCCATGGCTAGCCGGAATCCGACCACAGCACATATAAGAAGAGAAGCAGCAGTGTGAGGAATGCAGCACCACACCCGCCACACACCACCCACTTCTTTCAAGTCCTCCCTGGTCTAGGATTAAGAAGATTTTATATTTTTCTACCTTAGGAAGTTAAGGAGTGTGGAATGCAGTGCCACACAACGAACCCTGGTGAGCCCAGCCAGGGAGGGATTCACCACTGTGGAAGGTGTAAGACAGGACGGTCTTTGGTCTCGCCGACACTCACGTACGGAGGGCGAGCCATGGTCCGCGGAACCTGCCTTACAGTCATCTAAGGAGACGACAGCCCAAGCAGTGGACCGGCTTTCATCCCGGCCGGATGGGGCCGACGGCAGATGAACAGAAAAATCGTCTGGAATATGTTGAAAATGATGATGTTGCAGAGAAGAAATACAGATGGAGCAGAAAAATTCATCTGGAATATGACGGAAAACGATGATGTATAAAGAAACGCAGATGAACAGAAAAATCGTCTGGAATATGAAAATGAAGATGTATAAAGAAACGCAGATGAACAGAAAATTCATCTGGAATATGAAAATGCTCTAAACGTAGAGGAAGCGCAGGTGAACAGAAAAATCATCTGGAATATTATAGAAACCAGGAGGAAGTGTGAAGAAGTCAGATGTGGTGACACGACCTACAAAGTGCGGTATTGAAGAAAGAAAAACGTGCTATGTGAAGACAGAAGACGTTCTGTGCATACATCAGAAGGACCAATCGACTACCGCTGTTGTGCTGCCGGCATTCCCTATTATCAGATACCAGCTGGATGGAGGACTTGAGCCATGCTGAACCCAACAAATGTACTGATGTTGTTGATGTTGCTGATGTGTAATAAAAAGATATAACACCCTAACATGTGAAGTAGGAGCATTTTGTATTTTGTATATAATTCTCTGATTTTTGTTAACATGTACTACAAAGAATGTTTTTTTAAAAGATTAGTCACTTTTTTCATTTGATCAATGTTTTGTATTACCAAATGCAATGTTGTAGACATACTACTGAGTGGGACGAATTCTTATTTTGACACGGCCTGGTTAGACAATGTAACACCTGTTTTTGTTTGTAGAATGTGATTTGCAAGTTTGCCGAGGACACTATGCTAGATATGAAGGATCTTTAGATCACTCTATGTTCACTTACTGTGTATGTATTTTATTTTTTTTCTCCTGTCATAGAAGCTTTAACCTTGGCGGGAGGTATAGTAAGCTTTGTCAGATCAAACTATGCCAGTAGAAAAACATACATCTCTAGTGTTATAATTTGTAAAATGTAAGGATGCATTATCGCTTCAGGGACTAAATTAGATACTGCACATGATGTTACTGTCTACTTTAAATGTGTCATCAGTTCTCTGAGCATGAAAGCTTTGGTCTTGGCGGGAGGTGTAGTGATGGGTTGTCAGACCACAGCTTACATCTCAGAAACAGTCCTCTTGACCCGACATTAGGGAGGTCAAGTGTAGGGTAACTCTCACGGCTGACCAAGGGTTATAAATCAGCCAGGCTCCCCTCCCATGTCACACATGTAAGGGGGCACCGGCCGGCTCTCTCCCAATATACACAATGGCCTACACCGCAGAACAGTCCAAACTTGACCCGACATTAGGGGGGTCAAAAGTGTAGGGTATCTCTTGCGGCTGACCAAGGGTTATAAATCAGCCAGGCTCCCCTTCCCATGTGACACAGCACCACAACAAACATGTAAGAAGGCACCAGCCGACTCTCTTCCAAGATACAACTTATAGTCTCTGAAAAAGTCCAGACCTGACCCTACATTAGCGAGGGCAAATGTAAGGAGACCCTTCACCGCCCCCCCCCCTCCCATCAGCTCAACCTGAGGGCTCGCCTCCCAATATATAGGACGTCCTAGTCCTCCCTCAGAGAGATACCCGGAGACAGAGAGCCAGAGAGGGACAGAGAGAGTGTGTGTCTTGTAAGGAAGAAGGGCGAGCTACTACACCACCAGGCCTGCTCGAGAGAAGTCAGGGGCCGGAGGCAAGCCGCCTCCGGTCGCCTCCAGTCGCCTCCGGTCAGGACCGAGACTTCCCTCCGGCGCCCAGCTAAGCAGTCTCCCATAGAGACAACCCAGGACCACCTGCTAGGCCCCCCCTAGGTCATGTGAGTGTTTGTCAGAGCTTTCCACGGGATGAGTTACTTACGTGGGAAGTGTATTCATTTCATGTTCGTGTCCGAGATTCAGAGTGTCTAGTAACGTAATATGATGTCCTAGTAACGTAAATATAATGTCCTAGTAACTTCAATAGAAGGTGTTATTAATGTGTCCATGTCATGTTCGTAATTAATAAAGAGTTGTAACGAAGCAGTGTTTGAGAAGTCGCCCTTAAGATGTAATAGATGTGTATTGACGTATAAGATACGAGAAGTGTAAATAACTATCACGAGCACGCTACCAAAATCATCCTCTCTTATACTCTCTTACTAAATATTCTACCTATATATATATGTAATCTTCTTGTGTGATATAGTTTCATTACAATTGGGTTGTCAGAGGTGTACCTGGGAGTGTCAGAGGTGTACCTGGGAGTGTCAGAGGTGTACCTGGGAGTGTCAGAGATGTACCAGGGAGTGTCGGAGGTGTACATGGGAGTGTCG
>NW_024747338.1:0-7958 GCF_018991925.1 Homarus americanus
ATGAGTGCTGGAGCACTGTAATCTACCAGCGATTTGATGGCGGCCGTGTAGTAGGCTTTGAGCACATGAAGGTTTGCTCCTGCGGATTTGCTGGTGAGCGACCTCATTATATTGTGTCTGCTCTTCGTCCTGTGCCTGAGATACTCGAGTTGCGGCTTGTAGGTGAGTTTCTGGTCAAACCAGATTCCAAGACACTGGTGGGCGTTGGTCCAGACTACCGGCGTGTTTTGTATGGAGAGCATCTTGTCTGGTGTGTCTGGGCAGAGGGCCATCGCTTTCGACTTGGCTGGATTTATCTTGAGTCCAAGTCTGTTGCACTCCTCTTCTATAAGTTGGAGTGCGTGTTGCGTGTTGGCTAGTCTGTTTGATCCTTTTACTATAAGCTGTAAGTCGTCTGCATAGCATAGGAGCTTGGTTGTTTGTCTGAAAGGAAGTTTGACAAGATTTTCCATCAGGACATTGAACAGCATTGGACTGAGGATGCCTCCTTGTGGGGTTCCGTTTTCATGGACCCTGTAGCTTGAGGTTGCTCCCTGGAAGCGTACTCTTGCTTCTCTCTGTGTGAGGTAGTTCTGGATTCACCCCAGCAACCTTCCTTTGACGCCTTTTTCAGCGACCGTCGTTGTAATGGCCAGTGGATTTGCTAGTTCGAAGGCCTTCTCCAGGTCGAGGAAGACCACCAGAACTGGTTTGTAGTCCACTGTGCTGAGTATCTCGGCGATGTTGTTGCCTGTGCCGGTGTTCTCGGTGTAAGCAAAGATGAGAGGGTGTGGGCTGCCTACTTTCCACTTGAGTCGGTTGAGAGCCATTCTTTCTCCCTGTACTGCGCACCTCATTGCCATTCCTAAAAACCCGTTTTAATTCATATTACGCTACATAATATTCAAATCCACCGCGCTTGTAGAATCTCAGGAGCGTGTTTATCCTCGCGATCCCTCCCAGTAAGCCCCGCCTTTGTGAAGACAGTTATCAATACGTTGTTTATTCCACTTTCTCCTGGGAAGCTCAATCTTGAATTAGTCTGTGTAAATCAACCCAAGTAATTCGCCAGACCTTTGTCAACTGAGGGTCATCTTTGAATGAGTAACAGTTAGTTTGTTTATAATTATTGTCATTGTGTGAGTAGCGATCACTGGTAACTCAGGGGTATATAAACTCGAGATGGCGAGGAATCAGCGTCCCCTGACGCTGATTCCCTTTTGTCTCCAGGTATGTTCTGTGTTTCCTAGCCATTCAGTTAATTCAGTCAATTGTAGTGATTATCAGTGTTCACCAGTGTTCATGATTTAACAGTTGAATTGTCATTCACCCAGTGTAGAAGTAATATAACGTAAATACGTCTGTCGTCTAGACAAGAGAGTTTGTTGGTGTTGTCATGTTTCTCGTCCCCTGACGCTGATTCCCGTTTGTCTCCAGATCGAGAGTGGGCTTAATTGAAACCCACCGGTCGCTCGGAGCCTGTGGATACCCAGCAGTGGTCAATATAGGATTGATGGCGCTGATTCGTCATGATTAATCGGCTCTACTCTACCTCATGGGCCGAGGGCCCCAAACCCATCTCGGGTCGGAGTGTAACCGACCACCACAGCAGTTGTTAGAGGCGCCAGTGCTATACCCTGGGACAGGCCTTGGAATTATGGTCCACAGTGTGGTTGTATGTGTTTTTTTTACCAGTCTGTTTTATAAGAAATAAATCAATGAAGACATGTTATGGTTTCACCCTTCTTTACCCTTATCGATCTGGTCAATGGAAAACCTAACCCAATGCCTAGTCCACTCTGCCCGCTACCTAACGAGCTACATGCTGTCCAGAGGGGGTCTGGTGGCAGCGACCCTTAGAAATTAAGATTAGAGTTAAGTTATCCCCTTAGATTTAGTGACCCCAGAATCTGGCAGTATAAATTGGTGGCTATAGCGGTGGGATGGTTTTTAATCATTGATCAAATCCGAGGGAATTGAAGCTGTGATTTAAGTTGCAGAAAAAGAACAATAATAGAGAAGTAAGGTAAGGGTGGTGTATGTGTTGGAAAAAAAAAACCGCCCCCTTACACAGGTGGCACGGAGGCGATGTAATTTACATGATATCAGATCAGGAGGAATAAATGTAATACTGTGGGTAATTTTTGTGTTTAAATGTGAGCTGTAATAACCATTTCTCCGTGCATCTACCTAACCATGTCACTGTGGCTAATGAATATTTCATAGTGCTAATAATCTTGTAATGGAAATTTTTTCCAGTGTACAGTATAGTGTAAGTCTGTGCAAAAAATTTTTTGAGGTTACGGAGATGTTGAAAACAGTTCACGGCAAATACTTTACTTGGAGTTAGGTTAGAACATGGGCCTCGAGAAAATTAGAAATCTGCTTTAAAGTAAAGTGCACAGTAAAATGGATTGAAAAGTGTCTGAAAATGTCTGAAAACAGAGGTTAGCTACCTAATTTTTTTTGCAGTCTTTTGTGAAATCTCAGAAAAGTGTTGGTTGTATGCCAAGGTAAATTTTTTTTGGGTGCCTTTCTGCACCGGTACCATAGCAATTGTTGTGATCACCTGAGTTAATACTTGGTTATTTACAGACAATGAGGGACATTGATCATGTGCCGGGTTACGAGTGTCGTGGACAGTGTCGATTTCTGAGTGTACCGGAAGGCCATAATTATATTAAGGTTATGTAACAGTGTTATTTGTAATTGACATAATATGGGTGTAGTTGTTTTAATTTTAATTGGAAGTGTTTTAGTTATAAGTTGTGGTCAGAATTGGGCAAGTGAGTATTTTGTATTTTTTGTATTGTTTCTATTAGTATGATTTTTAGTGCAAAGGGCATTAGTTCTAGCAGTGTAGACTGACTGGCATGGTCAGTAAGTGTGTTTTATGTTAGATGAGAGCTAATACATGTATAATTTCAGCAATTGCTTTGAGGGGTTGAGGACTCTGTGGTGATATGGACATCTGTGAAAGAATGCAATCTTTGAAAATTTATTGTAGAAAATACATGTAAGGACTCCCAAGTGTGAGTACAACAGAGTACATGGTTAAGTGATAAGTGTTAAAATCATGGCAATTGAAAAGTCATTCAATACTTGTTGAGTACCGAAGGGACAGTCTCGTAAAGTATTACCATATTACCACTGATTTTTTTTTTGTGAGCGTGACTCAGTTATGTGTCTCAGAATTTTTTTGGGGTTGTTGACTTCGTCAGTCGTACTGAAGTCACCCCAACATTATAAATTCCAGTTCTTACGAACTGAAGTCCGGAAATCCAGTTGCTGCCTATGTTGTCGAAAGGAAAAATCTCAGTTATGTGTGTCAGAATTTTTTTTTGGGTTGTTGACTTCGTCAGTCGTACTGAAGTCACCCTAACATTATAAATCCCAGTTCTTACGAACTGAAGTCCGGAGATCCAGTTGCTGCCTATGTTGTTGAAAGAAAAAAATCTCAGTTTATGTGTGTAGGAAGTTTTTTTGCGGGGGGGTTGTTGACTCACTCCGGGTGAGGGAGTCACCCCGACTTTCAAATACCAGTTCTTCTGAACTGTGAGATAGGAAATACATGTCTTGTGTTATGAACCCCAATGTGTATGTCTAGAACCATGGTTTTGTGTTGAAAAGGTGAATTATTATTGAAATGAAGTAGTAATCTGAGGAAGTGTCTGATGTAACTAATTTCCCATTCATAGACAAGAATTTAAATTCCTGAGTATATGTAATTTCATGCAGAGTACTTTGTTGTATCTGTAATGTCAGAGTCACTGTTTATGTGTTAGTGCCAAAATATGTTGAGGTATTATGCTGATGAACTGTTAGGGGAATGTTCCCCATACTATATTGTACGGAAATAAGAATTGATAAGTTGTTGCCGGTATAGGTAGCAGAGACTCGAGTATGAAACGTTTGTCTCCTTAAGTTTTGTTTTATGTATTAAGGTACTGTAATCACGAACTGTTAAGATATGTCGAATGTATGTGCACTACCCCGTTAGTGCTTTTGCCTATTATTCCGCATAATATGAATCTTTGGAAGGGGAAGGCTATGTACTGCGCACCTCATTGTCATTCCTAAAAACCCGTTTTAATTCATATTACGCTACATAATATTCAAATCCACCGCGCTTGTAGAATCTCAGGAGCGTGTTTATCCTCGCGATCCCTCCCAGTAAGCCCCGCCTTTGTGAAGACAGTTATCAATACGTTGTTTATTCCACTTTCTCCTGGGAAGCTCAATCTTGAATTAGTCTGTGTAAATCAACCCAAGTAATTCGCCAGACCTTTGTCAACTGAGGGTCGTCTTTGAATGAGTAACAGTTAGTTTGTTTGTAATTATTGTCATTGTGTGAGTGGCGATCACTGGCAACTCAGGGGTATATAAGCTCGAGACAGCGAGGAATCAGCGTTCCCTGACGCTGATTCCCGTTTATCTCCAGGTATGTTCTGTGTTTCCTAGCCCTTCAGTTAATTCAGTCAATTGTAGTGATTATCAGTGTTCACCAGTGTTCATGATTTAACAGTTAACGTCATCTACCCAGTGTAAGGTATAACGTAAAACACGCCTGTCAGTTCCAGAGAAGAGAGTTTGCTGGCAAGGTTATGTTTCGTCTCCTGACGTTAATCTCCTGCTTGTCTTCGGGGATCGAGGGGTGGGCGTAATTTGAAACCCACCGTCGCCGGAGCCGGACACCAGCAGTGGCTGGCTAGGATTGATGGCTTGGATTGGTCATGATTAATCGGTTTGCCTTCACCTCGTGCTGAGGACCCCAACCTATCTCGTCGGAGTAACTGACCAACACAGCAGTTGTTAGAGGCGCAGTGCTATACCCGGGACAGGTCAATCATGGGTCCACAGTGTGGTTGTATGTGTTTTTTTTACTAGTGTGTTGTATAAGAAATAAATCAATGAAGACATGTTATGGTTTCACCCTTCTTTACCCTTATCGATCTGATCAATGGAAAACCTAACCCAATGCCTAGTCCACTCTGCCCGCTACCTAACGAGCTACATGCTGTCCAGAGGGGGTCTGGTGGCAGCGACCCTTAGGAATTAAGATTAGAGTTAAGTTATCCCCTTAGATTTAGTGACCCCAGATCTGGCAGTATATCCCGCCTTAGCTATGCAGCTGAGAAGGAGATGGCCTCGGTTTATCTGGTTCTCAATGGAATGGCTGTATAGCTGCCTTCTTCCATTCCGGTGGAAGTCTTTGTGCTGTCCACGAAGCATTGATGACTTGTAGCAAAGCCTCGTGTCCGGCTGTACCGGCATGGGAAAGCATGGAGTAGGTTATCCTGTCGGCCCCTGGTGCTGTGTCCTTGCTTCGTTTTAGCGACTTCTGGAGTTTTTGCTGGTTGAAAGGTCTGTCGGTGTCATCTTCACTGTTGCAGGCCTCTTCGATCATCTGGAGTCTGACCTGTCGCAGATGCCGTTGTGTCTCCTCCGCCTGTCTCGGGAGGTTTTTCGTTGCTGCTCGGTCAGAGAACAGTTTTGCAAGTCTCTCGGCTTCCTCTTCTGGGTTGGGATGGGTTGGTGGTGGTGGTGTTGCCTTCCCAGATGCCCTTCGGATCTGGGCCCACATCTTGCCAAGGGGCTGATGATGATGATGATAATGAAGTAAAGTGGCAAATGACTTTGCACTGGGAAAGGAGAGGGGAGAGAGAGAGAAGTAAAGCATGGAAACGGGAAGAAGAGTGGGAGGGATAGATAGCAGGTGGGCTGTCCACCTAGCGGAGACGAGTTGAAATGATTGGGTGGTGGCCGCGGCAGCACACGCCCGACCGCTCAGGGAGGGAGGTTGACGGGGGAGGGGGAATGGAAGCTAAGCTAGCTAGGTATTCATTATTGCAATGGGTGTTAATTTTTGTTTGTCCGATGGTGGTGTTATTTGTTCACATATATGTGTAAAGTGGGTCTTGTTCTGCTATGTCAGCATGGAGGCTCTTAGGCCACCAGCTGTGTGTTTTAGTAGTTCCTTCTTCTTTTAACTTGGAGAATAATGGGTCCTCCATCTCTTCAAGTTTGATCCATATTCTCTGTGCTTGGCTGTGTGTGCGTATGTTCAGTGGTTCGATATTGTATAATTCGTGAAGTTCTTGTATTTTGGTGGTGTATAGCGGGAGTTGCTTTGATGCGAATCGAATCGATGGATGAAGTGGAAGAAATCTTGATGCAGATGCGTAGATTGGTGGGTGTGGGTTGTTGTTGTTGTAGATTGTCGGACTGGTAGTCCGACACGGGCCTTTGCCTATAGGCGGCCCGTTTGGTGGTTCCGGCTGGAGCTCCAGGAGCAGCCAGACCGGATTGGGATTGGAAGTGGTCCCACCTGCAGATTGGAAGGATACTGCAGGTTGCAAGTGTGAGCGGACCCCCGATCAGTGGACGCTTACCACCAACCCCCACTCTTGGATGTGGTCAGTTTCGGAGTGGCGCGCCCCCCGAACTGGGGTCCGCACTTGCTGGGAGAGGATACTTTCTAAGCTATCTGGGTGGTGGGTATCGTGTGATGACCCGGAGTAGGTGGTGAATGTGGTCTGTATGGGCCTTTCGGGTTAGAGTGGCCGCTAGTGTTGCGTGTGTTTCTTGGGAGATTTGAGTTCTGTTTCGGAGGCTTTGTGTGACCTCGCAGTCGAGGAGATAGTGTTCAAGTGGGTTGGCTGCTGGCTCCTGACAGTATGTGCATTCCATGACGTCATTTCCGATCATCTGCCAGGAGCACTTGTACCCTAGTCGTAGTCGATGAAGGCTGACTTGGGTTTGTCTTGGAGTTTTCTTGTCAGCGAAAGGTGGTTCCCCTTTTGTGGCCGCCAGGTACCATTTGGCAGATTGGGAACCAGCGTTGAGTGCATGAAGGAAGCTCTTTTTGATGTGGAGCTTGCTAGTCTTTCTGAGGTGATTCTTGATCTGTTGCACGATACTAGAACGTGTAGCTGCCTTTGGTTGTTTGGTTCGCTACGTTGCTTTCCTCCGATCCCACATGACTGGGAATCCAGTGTAAGACGACCGCGGTTTTGTCTTTTAACCCTGTAGCTGTGCGGAGGATCGAGGTTGTGATGTGACGTTGTCTCTGTCGATCAGCGCAGCGCCTCATATTGATTTCACATCGCTCCTGAACCAAGAAGACCTCCTATCATATGGGTGGAACTGACTGGAAGAATAATGGTGGAACTTGGAGGACTTGGGGTTGGTGGATGGTGCAGAAATAAAAGCGCGAAATTCGATATTTGTTTTATAATTGCTTGGAAGTCGCTGACTGACGTTGATCGTGTTGAGTGGTATTGGTGGATATTCTAGGTGAGGGCGGACAAATGCTTTGTGTAGATGTAGTTGAATTTTGGTGTCCATTTTGCTGAATCGTCGTAGTTTTGTGAGTTGTGATTGGGCAGTCTGTTTGCGTTGTTTTACGTGTTTTGCTATGCCTGTTCTTGTTATTGTGAGTCCCAAAATTTTGCCTTCGTTGGAGTATTGTATAGGTACGTTGTTGACTGTGATTGGTGCAGGGTTTATTTTGGCAATGTGTATTATCATTAGTTTCTGTGCATTGGTTTGAATTTTCCACTTTTTTTCATATTCGTTGATTTGCTCGATGGCGTGGGCTGTTTTCCGTGCCATCATCTGTTTGCCCTTGTCTGGATGTCGGATGATTTGGGTGACGTCATCAGCATAAGCTACGTATTCTCCGTGTATAGGAGGTGGCATATCCGCCGTATATATTGTGTAGAGTGTGGGCGAGAGGTTACTTCCCTGTGGTACTCCGCTGTATAATTTGAAGCTTGGGCCTATGTGGTTACCTATGATAATTTTGGCCTCTCTATTGTCGAGGAAGTTGCAAAGAAAGGAAGTAAAGTTGTCGGGAAGTTCTTGGGTGGAAATTTTGTATTTGAGCCCTAGGTGCCAGACCTTGTCGAATGCTTTTGCTACGTCCCTTAATACTACGTTACATTGCTCCTTGTTGTGCATCGCGTTTGCTATGTTTT
>NW_024747339.1:0-2793 GCF_018991925.1 Homarus americanus
TGGGTCACTGTGGGAGTCATGGTGGGTCACTGTGGGAGTTATGGTGGATCACTGTGGGAGTTAAGGTGGGTCACTATGGGAGTCATGGTGGTTCACCGTGGGAGTCATGGTGGGTCACTGTGGGAGTCATGGTCGGTCACTGGGGGATTTATGGTGGGTCACTGTGGGAGTCATGGTGGGTCAATCTGGGAGTCATGGTGCTTCACTGTGGGAGTTAAGGTGGGTTTCTATGGGGGTCATGGTGATTCACTCTGGGAGTCATGGTGGTTCACTGTGGGAGTCATAGTGGGTCACTATGGGAGTTATGGTGGGTATCTGTAGGACTCATGGTTGGTCACTGTGTGAGTTATGGTGGGTTAATGTGGGAGTCATGGTGGGTCACTGTGGGAGTTATGGTGGATCACTGTGGGAGTTAAGGTGGGTTACTGTGGGAATCATGGTGGTTCACCGTGAGAGTCATAGTGCATCACTGTGGGAGTCATGGTGGGTTACTTTGGGAGTCATGGTGGGTCACTGTGGGAGTCATGGTCGGCCACTGTGGGAGTTATGGTGGGTCACTGTGGGAGTCATGGTGGTTCATCATGGGAAGTCATGGTGGGTCCTGTGGGAGTCATGGTGGGTCACTGTGGGAGTTATGGTGGATCACTGTGGGAGATATGGTGGGTCACTGTTGGAGTCATGGTGGGTCACCGTGGGAGTCATGGAGGGTCACTGTGCGAGTCATAGTGGGTCACTGTGGGAGTTATGGTGGGTTACTGAGGGAGTCATAATGATCGACTGTGAGAGCCATGGTGGGTCACTGTGGGAGTCATGGTGGGCCACTGTGGGAGTTATGGTGGATCACTGTGGGAGTTAAGGTGGGTCACTGTGGGAGTCATGGTGGTTCACCGTGGGAGTCATGGTGGGTCACTGTGGGAGTCATGGTGGGTCACTGTGGGATTTATGGTGGGGCACTGTGGGAGTCATGGTGGGTCAATCTGGGAGTCATGGTGCTAAACTATGGGAGTTAACGTGGGTTTCTGTGGGGGTCATGGTGATTCACTCTGGGAGTCATGGTGGTTCACTGTAGGAGTCATAGTGGGTCACTGTGGGAGTTATGGTGGGTATCTGTAGGACTCATGGTTGCTCACTGTGTGAGTTATGGTGGGTTACTGTGGGAGTTAAGGTGGGTTACTGTGGGAGTTATGATGGTTCACCGTGGGAGTCATAGTGCATCACTGTGGGAGTTATAGTGAGTCACTGTAGGAGTCATGGTGGGTCACTCTGGGGTATGGTAGATTACTGTGCTTCAGGGAGTTATAGTGTAGATGCTGTAGGTCATGGTGGGTCACTAGGGTCTTCATGGGTTGCTGGGGGTCATGGTGGGTCACTATAGAGTCATGGTGGGTTACTGTAGGAGTCATGGTGGGTCACTGTGGGAGTCATGGTGATTCACCGTGGGAATCATGGTGCGTCACTGTGGGGTATGGTGGCTTACTGTAGAAGTCATGGTGGGTCACTGTGGGGTTATGGTGTGGATCACTGTGGGAGTTAAGGTGGGTCACTGTGGGAGTCATGGTGGTTCACCTTAGGAGTCATGGTGGGTCACTGTGGGAGTCATGGTGGGTCACTTTGGGAGTTATGGTGGATCACTGTGGGAGATATGGTAGGTCACTGTTGGAGTCATGGTGGGTCACCGTGGGAGTCATGGAGGGTCTCTGTAGGAGTCATGGTGAGTCACCGTGGGAGTCATGGTGGGTCACTGTGGGAGGCATGGTGGGTCACTGTGGGAGTCATGGTGCGTCACTGTGGGAGTCATGGTGGGCCACTGTGGGAGTCATGGTGGGTCACTGTGGGAGTCATGGTGTCACTGTGGGAGTCATGGTGGGTCACTGTGGGAGTCATGGTGGGTCACTGTGGGAGTTATGGTGGATCACTGTGGGAGTTAAGGTGGGTCACTATGGGAGTCATGGTGGTTCACCGTGGGAGTCATGGTGGGTCACTGTGGGAGTCATGGTCGGTCACTGGGGGATTTATGGTGGGTCACTGTGGGAGTCATGGTGGGTCAATCTGGGAGTCATGGTGCTTCACTGTGGGAGTTAAGGTGGGTTTCTATGGGGGTCATGGTGATTCACTCTGGGAGTCATGGTGGTTCACTGTGGGAGTCATAGTGGGTCACTATGGGAGTTATGGTGGGTATCTGTAGGACTCATGGTTGGTCACTGTGTGAGTTATGGTGGGTTAATGTGGGAGTCATGGTGGGTCACTGTGGGAGTTATGGTGGATCACTGTGGGAGTTAAGGTGGGTTACTGTGGGAATCATGGTGGTTCACCGTGAGAGTCATAGTGCATCACTGTGGGAGTCATGGTGGGTTACTTTGGGAGTCATGGTGGGTCACTGTGGGAGTCATGGTCGGCCACTGTGGGAGTTATGGTGGGTCACTGTGGGAGTCATGGTGGAGTCACTATTAAGTCATAATTGGGTCACTGTGGGGTTATGGTGGGTCACTGTGGGAGTCATGGTGGGTCACTGTGGGAGTTATGGTGGATCACTGTGGGAGATATGGTGGGTCACTGTTGGAGTCATGGTGGGTCACCGTGGGAGTCATGGAGGGTCACTGTGCGAGTCATAGTGGGTCACTGTGGGAGTTATGGTGGGTTACTGAGGGAGTCATAATGATCGACTGTGAGAGCCATGGTGGGTCACTGTGGGAGTCATGGTGGGCCACTGTGGGAGTTATGGTGGATCACTGTGGGAGTTAAGGTGGGTCACTGTGGGAGTCATGGTGGTTCACCGTGGGAGTCATGGTGGGT
>NW_024747340.1:0-17721 GCF_018991925.1 Homarus americanus
GGTGTAGAGAGTCACAGCAGGTGCTTAGTGCCAATCACTCAGGCGTAGAGAGTCACAGCAGGTAAGCTTAGTGCCGCAATCAGGTGTGCAGAGAGAGTTACAGCAGGTGCTTAGTGCCACACCACCAGGTGAGAGTCAAGGTGGTGCTTTGAAGTGCCACACCACCAGGCGTAGAGAGTCACAGCAGGTGTTTAGTGCCACAATCACCAGGTGTAGAGAGAGTCACAGGCAGGTGTTAAGTGCCACAATCACCAGGTGTAGAGAAAGTCACAGCAGGTGTTTAGGTGGCACAATCACCAGGTGTAGAGAGTTACAGCAGGTGTTTAGTGGCACAATCACCAGGTGTAGAGAGTCACAGCAGGTGTTTAGTGGCACAATCACCAGGTGTAGAGAGAGTTACAGCAGGTGTTTAGTGGCACAATCACCAGGTGTAGAGAGTCACAGCAGGTGTTTAGTGCCACAATCACCAGGCGTAGAGAGTCACAGCAGGTGTTTATGCCACACCACCAGGTGTAGAGAGAGTCACAGCAGGTGCTTAGTGCCACAATCACCAGGTGAGAGTCACAGCAGGTGTTTAGTGCCACAATCACCAGGTGTGTTTAGGCCACAATCACCAGGCGTAGAGAGTCACAGCAGGTGTTATGCCACAATCACCAGGTGTAGAGAGTCACAGCAGGTGTTAAGTGCCACAATCACCAGGCGTAGAGAGTCACAAAGAGGTGTTTAGTGCCACAATCACCAGGTGTAGAGAGTCACAGCAGGTGCTTAGTGGCACAATCACCAGGTGTAGAGAGTCACAGCAGGTGTTTGAGGCTGCAATCACCAGGGGTGTAGAGAGTCACAGTGAGGTGTTTAGGTGCCACAATCACCAGGTGTAGAGAGTCACAGCAGGTGTTATGCTGGGCCACCACCAGGTGTGAGAGAGTCACAGCAGGTGCTTAGTGCCACCCCGCCCAGGCGTAGAGAGAGTCACACAGCAGGTGTTTAGGCCACAATCACCAGGTGTAGAGAGTCACAGCAGGTGTTTAGTGCCACAATCACCAGGCGTAGAGAGTCACAGTAAGCTTAGTGCCACAATCACCAGGGGCGTAGAGAGCTGCAGGTGTTTTAGTGCCACAATCATTCTCGGTGTAGAGAGTCACAGCAGGTGTTAAGTGCCACAATCACCAGGTGTAGAGAGCCACAGCAGGTGTTTAGTGCCACACACCAGGTAGAGAGTCACAGTGGTGCTGGGTGCCACAATCACCAGGTGTGGTAGAGAGTCACAGCAGGTGTTTAGTGCCACAATCACTCAGGCGTAGAGAGTCAGCTTAGTGCCACAATCACCAGGCGTAGGGTGTTTAGTGCCACAACTGCCCAGGTGTAGAGAGTCACAGCAGGTGCTTAGTGCCACAATCACTCAGGTGTAGAGAGTCCCAGCAGGCAAGCTTAGGCCACAATCACCAGGCGTAGAGAGTCACAGCAGGTGTTAAGGCCACACCACCAGGTGTAGAGAGTCACAGCAGGTGCGGGCCACAATCACCAGGCGTAGAGAGTCACAGTAGAAAAGCTTAGTGCCACAATCACCAGGTGTAGAGAGTCACAGCAGGTGCTTAGGGCACAATCACCAGGTGTAGAGAGTCACAGCAGGTGTTTAGTGCCACAATCAATGGTGTAGAGAGTCGGGCTGAAAGTAAGGGTGCTTAGTGCCACAATCACCAGGTGTAGAGAGTCATGAAAGGTGTTAAGTGCCACAATCACCAGGTAGAGAGTCACAGCAGGTGCTTAGTGCCACAATCACTCAGGCGTAGAGAGTCGCTGTTATGTGCTAAGTGCCACAATCACCAGGTGTAGAGAGTCACAGAGGTGTTTAGTGCCACAATCACCAGGTGTAGAGAGTTACAGCAGGGTGCTTAGTGCCACACCAGGCGTAGAGAGTCACAGCAGGTGTTTAGTGGCACAATCACTCAGGTGGTAGAGAGTCACAGCAGGTGTTAAGTGCCAATCACTCAGGTGAGAGTCACAGCAGGTGTTATGCCACAATCACCAGGTGTAGAGAGTCATGCAAGCTTAGTGCCAACAACCCAGTGTAGAGAGTCAAGGCAGGTGTTGGTGGCACAATCACCAGGTGTAGAGACATGGCAGGTGTTTAGTGGCACAATCGCCAGGTGTAGAGAGTTACAGCAGGTGTTTAGTGGCACAATCACTCAGGCGTAGAGAGTCACAGCAGGTGTTGAGGGCACAATCACCAGGTGTAGAGAGTCACAGCAGGTGTTAAGTGCCAATCACTAGGTGTAGAGAGTCACAGCAGGTGCTTTAGTGCCACAATCACCAGGCGTAGAGAGCTCAGGTGCTTAGTGCCAGCCAACTACCAGGCGAGTCACAGCAGGTGTGCTGGTGCCACAAATCACCAGGTGTAGAGAGTCACAGCAGGTGTTTAAGTGCCAGCACCACCAGGTGTAGAGAGTTACAGCAGGTGTTGAAAAGCCACAATCACCAGGTGCAGAGAGTCACAGCAGGTGTGCTAAGCCACAATCACCAGGAGAGAGTCACAGTGAAAGCTTAGTGCCACAATCACCAGGCGTAGAGAGTCACAGCAGGTGCCACAATCACTCAGGCGTAGAGAGTCACAGCAGGTGCTTAGTGCCACAATCACCAGGTGTAGAGAGTCACAGCAGGTGTCAGTGCCACAATCACCAGGTGTAGAGGTCCCTGCAGGTGTTTAGCCACAATCACCAGGCGTGTAGAGAGTCACAGCAGGTGTTATGCCACAATCACCAGGTGTAGAGAGTCACAGGTGTTATGCCACAATCACCAGGCGTGAGAGAGTCACAGCAGTGTGCTTGTTAGCCAATCACAGGTGTAGAGAGTCACAGCAGGTGTTTAGTGGCACAATCAACAGGTGTAGAGAGTCAGCAGGAAGCGCAGGGCACAATCACCAGGTGTAGAGAGTCACAGCAGGTGTTTAGTGCCACAATCAGGTGTAGAGAGTCACAGCAGGTGCTTAGTGCCACAATCACCAGGGGTGTAGAGAGTCACAGCAGTAGGTGCTAAGTGCGCACCCAGGTGTAGAGAGTCACAGCAGGTGTTTAGTGCCAATCACTCAGGCGTAGAGAGTCACAGCAGGTGCTTAGGCCACAATCACCAGGTGTGTAGAGCCTACAGCAGGTGCTTAGTGCCACACCAGGCGTAGAGAGTCACAGCAGGGTGCTTAGGTGCCACAATCACCAGGCGAGAGTCACAGCAGGTGCTTAGGGTGCCACAATCACCAGGTGTAGAGAGTCACAGGTGTTATGCCACAATCACCAGGTGTAGAGAGTTACAGGCAAGTTTAGTGCCACAATCACCAGGTGTAGAGAGTCACAGCAGGGTGTTAAGTGCCACAATCAGCCAGGTGTAGAGAGTCACAGCAGGTGTTGAAGCCGCCAATCACCAGGCGTAAAGAGAGAGTCGCAGAAAGCTTAGTGCCACAATCTACCATGTAGAGAACAGCAGGTGTTTAGTGCCACAATCACTCAGGTGTGAGAGTCAGCAGGTGTTTAGTGCCACAATCACCAGGTGTAGAGAGTCCCAGCAGGTGTAGCCACAATCACCAGGCGAGAGTCGTATAGCAGGTGTTATGCCACAACTCAGGTGTAGAGAGAGTCACAGCAGGTGTTGGGTGCCACACCAGGCGTAGAGAGAGTCACAGCAGGTGCTTAGCGGGGTGCCACAATCACCAGGTGTAGAGAGTCACAGTAGTTTAGTGGCACAATCACCAGGTGTAGAGAGTCACAGCAGGTGCTTAGTGCCACAATCACCAGGTGTGAGAGCCAGGTGTTTAGGTGCCACAATCACCAGTGTAGAGCCTGAAAGAGGTGCGGCGCCACACCCAGGTGTAGAGAGTCACAGCAGGTGTTTAGTGCCACAATCACTCAGGCGTAGAGAGTCACAGCAGGTGTTAAGTGCCACAATCACCAGGTGTAGAGAGAGTCACAGCAGGGGTGCTTAGTGCCACAATCACTCAGTGGAGAGTTAGGCTTAGTGCCACAATCACCAGGCGTAGAGAGTCAGCAGTGTGCTGGCGGCACACCCACCAGGTGTAGAGAGTCACAGCAGGTGCTAAGTGCCACACTCAGGTGTAGAGAGTCACAGCAGGTGCAAGTTAAGTGCCACAATCACCAGGTGTAGAGAGTCACAGCAGGAGGCTGAAGTGCCACAATCACCAGGTGTAGAGGAGTCACAGCAGTGTGTGTTTAGGTGGCACAATCACTCAGGTGTAGAGAGTTACAGCAGGTGCTTAGGTGGCCAACTGCCAGGTGTAGAGAGTTACAGCAGGTGTTGAGGCACTGGTGGCGTGAGAGAGTCACAGCAGGTGCTTAGTGGCACAATCACTCAGGTGTAGAGAGTCACAGCAGGTGTTAAGTGCCAATCACCAGGTGCAGAGAGCCACAGCAGGTGTTTAGTGCCACCAATCACCAGGCGTGGTGAGCTCACAGCAGGTGCTTAGTGCCACAATCACCAGGCGTAGAGAGTCACAGGTGTTTAGTGCCACAATCACCAGGTGTAGAGAGTCAGCAAGGTGTTAAGTGCCACAAATCAGGTGTGTAGAGAGTTACAGCAGGTGTTTAGTGCCACACCAGGTGTAGAGAGTCATGCAGGTGTTAAGTGCCACAATCACCAGGTGTGAGAGTCACAGGTGTTTAGTGCCACAATCACCAGGCGTAGAGAGTTGCTAGAAGCAGGTGCTTAGTGCCAAATTACCAGTGTAGAGAGTCACAGCAGGTGTTTAGTGCCACAATCACCAGGTGTAGAGAGTCACAGCAGCCAGTGCTGCCACCTACCAGGTGTAGAGAGTCTCAGAGAAGTGAAAGCTACACCACCAGGCGAGTCACAGCAGGTGTTATGCCACAATCACCATGGGTGTAGAGAGTCACAGCAGGTGTTAAGTGCCACAATCACCAGGCGTAGAGAGTCACAGCAGGTGTTTAGTGCCACAATCACCAGGTGTAGAGAGTCACAGCAGGTGCTTAGTGGCACAATCACCAGGTGTAGAGAGTCACAGCAGGTGCTTAGGTGCCACAATCACCAGGTGTAGAGTCACAGCAGGTGTTTGGTGCCACAAATCACCAGGTGTAGAGAGTCACAGCAGGTGTTAAGTGCCAATCACCAGGTGTAGAGAGTCACAGCAGGTGTTAGGTGCCACAATCACCAGGCGTAGAGAGTCACAGCAGTGTTAAGTGCCACAATCACCAGGTGTAGAGAGTCACAGTAGTGCTTAGTGCCACAATCACCAGGTGTAGAGAGAGTTACAGCAGGTAAGCTTAGTGCCACAATCACCAGGCGTAGAGAGTCACAGCAGGTTAGTGGCACAATCACCAGGTGTAGAGATACAGCAGGTGTTAGTGCCACAATCACCAGGTGTAGAGAGTCACAGCAGGTGTTGGGTGCCACAATCACCAGGTGTAGAGAGTCACAGCAGGTGTTTGTGCTACAATCACCAGGTGTAGAGAGTCACAGAGAAAGCAGTACAATCAACAGGTAGAGAGTTACAGCAGGTGTTTAGTGGCACACTGCCAGGTGTAGAGAGCAGGTGTTTAGTGGGCACAACTACCAGGTGTAGAGAGAGTCACAGCAGGTGTTTAGTGGCACACTGCCAGGTGTAGAGTTGGCAGGTGTTTAGGTGGCACAATCACTCAGGTGTAGAGAGTCACAGCAGGTGTTTAGTGCCACAATCACCAGGTGTAGAGAGTTATGGTGAGAGGTGCAAGTTTAGTGGCACACTGCCAGGTGTAGAGAGTTACAGCAGGTGCTTAGTGGCACAATCACCAGGTGGAGAGTCACAGCAGGTGTTTAGGTGGCACAATCGCCAGGTGTGAAAGAGTTACAGCAGGTGTTTAGGTGGCACAATCACCAGGTGTAGAGAGTCACAGCAGGTGTTTAGTGCCACAATCACCAGGCGTAGAGAGTCACAGCAGGTGTTTAGTGCCACAATCACCAGGCGTAGAGAGTCACAGCAGGTGTTTAGTGCCACAATCACCAGGTGTAGAGAGTCACAAGCAGGTGCTTAGTGCCACAACTACTCAGGTGTAGAGAGTCACAGCAGGTGCTAGTGCCACAATCAACAGGTGTAGAGAAACACAGCAGGTGTTTAGTGGCACAATCACCAGGTGTAGAGAGTCACAGTAGGTGTTTAGTGCCACAATCACCAGGTAGAGAGTCACAGGTGTTAAGTGCCACAATCACCAGGTGTAGAGAGTCACAGCAGGTGCTTAGTGGCACAATCGCCAGGTGTGTAGAGAGCAGGTGTTTAGTGAGCAATCACCAGGTGTGAGAGTCACAGCAGGTGTTTAGTGCCACAATCACCAGGTGTAGAGAGTTACAGTAGTGCTTAGTGCCACAATCACCAGGCGTAGAGAGTCACAGCAGGTGTTTAGTGGCACACCGCCAGGTGTAGAGAGTTACAGCAGGTGCTTAGTGGCACAATCACCAGGTGTAGAGAGTCACAGTGCAGGTGTTTAGTGGGCACAATCACCAGGTGTAGAGAGTTGGGCAGTGGTAAGCTAAAGCTGGCCAATCACCAGGTGTAGAGAGTCACAGCAGGTGCTTTAAGTGGCACAATCACCAGGTGTAGAGAGTCACAGCAGGTGCTTAGTGCCAATCACCTGCGTGTAGAGAGTCACAGCAGGTGTAGAGTCTCGCAGGTGTTTGGTGCCACACTCAGGTGTAGTCACTGCAGGTGTTTAATGCCACAAAAATTACCAGGTGTGTTTGCATTACGTAAACAAGAGACTTTTTATAAACACGTACAAAAAATGTCATCAACAGGTGAATTAAGCTAAAATAACAAACATTTTCAGCCAGACTTATATAAAAGTTTACTGTCAGAGTGTAAGATAATACTGTAAAACGTTGGGTTAGTGCAGTATTTAAGAGGGTGGCAGCGTCTATAAATTCACTCTGGGTTTACAGTGCCAGTGTGCACAGAGAGTTGACAGTGTAATAGATCTGGATTCATTTTTAATTGCCTGCATTAATTAGTGTTTGAAACTTAGCTACTATATGGAATAATTCGTGTATACAGGAATTTTATTTTCCATTACACTGATAAACTTTTTTGGGGGTAGTTATTTCATTTTTGGGTACAGTAACACCTCACATTGCCTGACGTGTAACATATCGAAGTTGATATTCTTTTTGGTTCAACATTAGGTGAAGGATACAGTTTGATTCATATGGGAATTGTAGTAGTCTATTTAACCAGAAAGGACAGCTTGTTTAGCCAGATAAATAGTTTATTTAGTCGGAAACATAGTTGATTTAGCCAGCAAAATAAAGTTTTTCAACCAGAAAAAACAGATACAAAGTGAGCAACAACAAGCATACCGCAATAACATGATGGGCCACGGTCAGGTCAGGTCAGGTCAGGTCAGCTCCGTGAACTCCTCCCTGAATTCTGGCTTTGTGAGTGCCTGGGCTCTATAGATGAGGCGGAACTCTGGGTTGCTAGGCCGGTGACCATGGCCTGGGCGGGGGGTTGTCTGTGGCCAGTGGCTGGGTATGGGGGGCTGTCTGTACTGATTAATGGATGTGTTAACTCCAGCAGGAAAGTTTGTGTTGTTGTTTGGTGGTGGTGGGCAGGAAGGGACAGTTAACACAGTCATTTGTTTTGATTGTTCTTTTTGTTTTTCACTTAATCTGTTTTTTTTTCCTCTGTGTCTATGGGTTGTTATTCTCTTTGTTTTCTCTCTTATTCTCTCTTCGTTTCTCTCTTTCTCTGTTTTTGTTTTTCTTTGTTTCTGTTGTTTGATTTCTATGACGTAGGTTGAAGGGTTATTTTTGTTTAAGACTAAAATCTGGATCACCTGAAGAATAACCAAACCAAACCTAATGTAACAAACGACGTAACTAACCCTAAATAACCTAACCTTAACAGACATAACATAACTTTAACCTAATCTGTTCTAACCTAACCTAATATAAGAACATAAGAATGGAGGAAACTGCAGCGGGCCTGTTGGCCCATACTGGACAGTCCATTTATTCAACTATTGCTCATATATCCATCCAACCTATGTTTGAAGCTATCCAGCGTATTCGGGTTAATGATGATATTTGGTAACTTGTTCCAGTTGTCCACTACTCTTTTTTCCAACCAATGTTTACCTAGCGCCCAAATCTAAATTTGTCTAATTTAAAACCATTGTTACGAGTAACCTAATCTAACATAATCTAACTCAACCTAACCAAACTTAACTTAATCAAGCGTAATGCAACATAACCTAATCTAACCTGACCTGACCGCCTCCCAAAATAACGCAACCTAATCTAACCTCCCCCTCTCATCCCCCCCCGATATCATTAGGGTGGTTATTCTTAAGGTGAAGTAAGCTAGAGGGAGGTGCTAATCTTCAGGTGATCCCTACAATGAAGTCTACTTGGTACGGTTATTAAATTTACAGCAAAACTTCACAGAGGCAAGAGTTATCGCAGCCACTGTTACCAGATTAAGGGAAATTGATCGACCGTGAATATAAACCGATTTAACCTTTGTCATTGTTGGTCTATTTGATGTATTTAATGTTCGTAATTACGTGGACAGTTACCTCATAATTATTACGTTCAAAGTTAGTATTCTCTCTTCAAGGTCATGCAGGTCTGTAGATGTCACTTGTAATGCAGGTGTAGGGTCTTGAAGGTGTACAGGTGTTATTCTTGATAATGCAGGTGTAGGATAATGAAGGTATACAGGTGTTATTCTTGATAATGGAGGTGTAGGATAATGAAGGCGTACAGGTGTTATTCTTGATAATGCAGGTGTAGGGTCTTGAAGGTGTACAGGTGTTATTCTTGATAATGGAGGTGTACAGGTGTCACTTGGTAACGCAGGATGTAGGGTCATGAATGTGTACAGGTGTCACTGTCCCAAACATGCAGGTGTGATACTGTGGATGTACTTACGTTGTAGTGGTGGTTATGGGAATAAGACGAATAAAGGTTACCGTGTGAATAGAGGAGGGGAAGAGGAGAAGGTGAGGAAGAGAGGGTGAGAGGGGAAGAGGAGGAGGAGGAATAGGGGAAAGTCAAAACATTGGAGCGAAGATGGATATTCTAAGGATCAGGCGTGAGAGAGGAAGGGGTTTAGGTATGAGGTGAAGACACAGAACAGCCGTACATGTGTTGGTGTGCAAAAGGTTGGCCATGATGAAGACGGGCCATGACGAAGATTGGCCATGACGAGGAGTGGCCATGACGAGGACTGCACATGACGAGGACTGGCCATGACGAGGAGTGGCCATGACGAGGACTGGCCATGACGAGGACTGCACATGACGAGGACTGGCCATGACGAGGAGTGGCCATGACGAGGACTGCACATGACGATGGGTGGAACTCAGGTGTAAACATAAGGGGAGGAAGTACTACATATGGTTTCAGGTGTCATATAACCTCTTTGGATCCATAAATACTATACTTAATTCAGGAGGTCACCAAATAGTAAATAAAACCAGTGTTGCCACATTACCACAGGCATCACAGACAATGTTAAAGGGAGGTGGTCGTGGGGAGGAGAAGACAAGGCAGTGCTGGGTCACATATCATCATTACTGGAGAGTCTGCTAATGTCTGCTCGTCATCACACTGGTTGAACCCTTCCTTTATACCTTGATATGGAAGAGGGGCACATCGTTTATCACGTCATCAGGTCGACAGGTGGACATAATCTATAGCCACGCTGTTAACCCCACCTGGAAATATTGTCACTTTCCCGATGTCTCTTGTTATATGTAGCCTGGACCATGGATTATAAACTGCATTATCCTTGGCTTGGACTAGTAAGGATTAGTTTGAATATTTTTGTATAGAAGTAATTAATCCATTTTGCTGTGACGAGGAGTATTATTATTTTTTGGTGATGGTCAGAGGTTGGCAGACGCTGTGTCGTAGTTTACTTGTTAATTACTAAGATCTCTGCTGCCTTGTCCCAAATGCTGTTTTGTGAGGTTAAGTGGAGGAACATCGTTGGTAACTACTGTACTGTATGTAGTTAGTTGTGATACAGGTGTGAGTACTCCAGGCCAAAGGTATCTTTGTACTCTCCCTATTGGCAACACTGTCATCATTGCCACTACCATCTCCACTACCACAACTACTATCACCATTACCACCGTCACCACCATTACCACCACTGTCACCACCATCACCATCACCACCACTGTCACCACCATCACCATCACCACCACTATGAACACCACCATCACCGCCACCATCAACGTCACCACTACCACCATCGTGACCACAATTAATCAACACCACCGTCATCACCATCACCACCAACTGGACAAAGTCTGCCAATTCTTCTCGTTTCCCCCCTAAATTCTGTCTTAAAGTTGTCATTTGATCCCAAGCTTACCTAATCTAACCTTAATCTAACCTAGCATAACTTATCACATGCCGTGGGCGAACTTATTATTACTGAGACGGGGGAAGCTGCTGTGAAGTCCTCTATATTAGCCAACAAACTGTATCATATATGCTTGTCACATTATCATTGAATAATCAAACTCCATCTCCCAGTGATCTTCTTTTATTATGCACCTAATTCAGCTAAATGGAAGTTTACCAAAACGAAATACTGTAATTGGTGATGAAAAATTAGAGCCTGCAGTATTTCACATATAATATCATGATCCACTGTATCATTGGTAATGTTACCATCCTTGTAACAATGCCCTCCCAGTGAAATTTGCCTCTACCCATTTTAATATTTTTAGGCATAAACCCCCAGTTTATATTTTCCAGACAGAAACTCACTTATAAAACTGCTAAAAAGTTTCATAAATTACCTTAAATGTTCTTACCTCATTAGTACCAGCGTTAGTAAGATGAGATGACTCCAGCAGCTTGCCTTTGGCAATGACAGGAAGCTCAGCTTTTGCAAATTTTATAATTTGGGCTGTAAAACCAATAATGTGAAAAAATAGATTTGTAAAATTACCAATACGTGTTTCTTTGTACATCAATCGTATTGACTATAAATATTCAATAAAACCTTGATTTTCCCGCCACCATACTCCTTCGTGCGCTGCGGTAAAAGGTCCTTTGCATTTACAAATATGGTGTTCGACACGACGACCATCTTCAAGGGGAGATGTTGTTTAATAATACGGGCGTATAACTTTTGTGCCAAAAAAAAAAAAAATAAAAAACTTCTCGGTCAATGGACGTTTTCAAGCTATTACTTTTAAATGTCGATCTCAAACACTGAAATAAACGATTATATATTTGAAAAACACAAAAGAATAACATCAATATTACACCACGACTCTTTGCAGTGACTTAGTTTTTCAAGTAACAGATCACCACATACACTACATCACGGTCACCACTTTATAACACTCCAGTACTAGAAAACATATTTGGTACATAATAGTCAGCCAACCTTACAACTTCACTTCCTCTGTCTCAGTTACTCCTCGTGTCATCACCTAACCTCTTCCTATCTCTATGCTTCCTTCTGTACAGCTTATGTGAGGGTCTGTACTAAGCCATTCCTCTTGCTGCTCCTCCTCCTATTCCCCCTTCTTCTTCTAATCCTCCTCTTCTCTTCCTTCTTCTACTCCTCCTTCTTCTACTCCACCTCCTTCTTATCCTTCTCCTCCACCTCCTCTTCCTCCTCCTCCTCCTCCTCCTCCTCCTCTTCCTTTTCCTCTTCCTTCTATTTCTCTTCCCTTTTCTTTTTCTCCTCCTCTTTCCCTATTCCCCTCCCTCCTCCTCCTCTTTCTCTTTCCCTCCCTCCTCTTCATGTCCCTTTTTATCCCTCCCTCCTCCTCTTCCCTCTTCTCCCTGCTCTTCCTCTTCCCTCCTCCTCCTTTTCCTCCTCTCCTCGCTTCCCTCCTTCCTCCTCTTCCCTCTTCTCTCCTCCTCTTCCCTCCCTCTCTCTTCCTCCTCCCTCCTCCTCCCTCCTCCTCCTCCCTCCCTCCCCTCCTCCATTATCTATGGTAATCATCGTCAACACAGAAGACATCATCAACTGCTTCAACTGTGACGCGACTAGAAGAGAGAGAGGCTGTTTATTTACAAAGCTTTTTATTTTCGTAACAGCATTATCGAGTTCATTAATATGTGTTGTTCCCTAGACAGGCATCACTATATTTTATGTAACACCATAGGTATTGCCGGGTAATATTTACCCAGCCCAAGGGGGGGAGGGGGGATGTTCTAATCAAAATTAATTTTTTAAATTCTTGAACACATAAATGAACCTTTCCTTTCCTCTAAACACTGTGAAACATAAGATATAAAATGGTATGAATAAGTTTAAGTAATTGGGACATAAAAAAATAAGTAAAAAAATAACCTTAAGAATACACAACTACAGTATATTCTACAGTTTATATCTAGACATATACAATAGGTAGGCTGCATATCAAGTGTTGTATGGTATAGGTGTCCCATTATCCACATCAGAGGACACCTTCTCATAATTCCCACTCACCATTCCAGGCATCAGATTCCCAAGTAAAGCCTAGTAAGACTCGTAATGGCTAAGAAACCCATCCTAAGAGACGGGAAGATCGACCATTTCTACAACGCACCAGGTTGGTTAATCACTCGTAAGGGATTTATTTTTTCCCTCTACCTTATTAGGAGAGGATGAGGAGTTGTCGATGATGTAGTGTGGGGTGGTTGTGGTGTGGATATGGCAGTGTGGGTGTGGTGTGTGGGTAGTGGGTGGTGTGTGGGAGGCTCGTTGTGGTGGCTAGAGTTGTCGCCATCTTTCCTAATATTGATTTAATTTTGTTTCCTCTTGTTGTTTTTGTTATTTTTCGTCTCCGTCTTGTTATTTCGTTTATTCTTCTTGTTCTTGTTATTCGTCATTTTTTCTTGTTTTTCATTATGTTTTTGTCGTTCTTGTTATTCTTCTTTTTCTTGTTCTTCATCTTGGTTTGGTTGTTCTTGTTATTCTTGTTATTTTTCATTTTGTTGTTCTTGTTCTTCACCTTGTTCTTGTTATTCTTCTTTTTCTTGTTCTTCATCTTGTTTTTATTGTTGTTATTCTTCTTGTTCTTAATTTAATCCTTTTCTTGTTCTTGTTGTTCGTATTTTAGTTGTTGTTGTTAGTGAGCTGCATATTCTTCGCCTTGCCTTTGTGGGTTTGACCTTACCTGTGATCACCAGAGGCATCGTTACACGTCCATAAATTAACAGTGTTCTCTACAGACACCTGAGAGTCACTAGACACTTGGTATATGTACACATTAAGTAAGTTGTACTGGAGGACTGTTGAGGTCACACACATACATACATACATACATACATACATACATACATACATACATACATACATACATACATACATACATACGTCGTCTTGTTGGAGCTGGTATACATTGGCAAGGACATCAGTGTTGTCTCTCTCTCTCTCTCTCTCTCTCTCTCTCTCTCTCTCTCTCTCTCTGCTTATTAAAACTCGGACTAACGCTCGCTTGAAGAATACACTCACACATTCAGTTAAATATTCTTAAGTTTTTCTCACTTCCATCATCTGGTTTTTTTTTCTTCAACTCTTGGATGTTTGAGTGTACGATCTGCCCAGGAGAACGTCACTTGAGTGTACGATCTGCCCAGGAGAACGTCACTAAGATAATCACTAAGATACATCATTGTTCCCGAAGGACAGCGGCACCATCTATAACTGAATATTAACCTACATAATATTAACTCCTTCACCTCCTTAACTTCTTCCTTATTCGTTATACTCCACATGAACAGTTTTTAATGATCATCCTCGTCATTTTCCCAAACATATAAGTCGTGCGTTTTGGGTTGATAGTCGTCATTTTCTGGGGCGAGTGATCAAGTCTTAGTTCAGCCAGCAGCCGTCAAGACCCATGGGGGGGCAGCACCAGTCACGCCGTTCATCACACACACTGGACTGGTGGGCGTCGGGGCCACTGAACCCACAATTTATCTTTGAATTATATTATTTGCCAACTATATTTTCTGCAACGTCTGTGATCTTTAGTGTTCCTTTAGGATGTCAGATATCAGTAATTTATTGGGGATAAGGGTATCTGGGTGAGGATAAAGGGGTAATACACACACACACACACACACACACACACACACACACACACACACACAATCACTCGCCGTCATACCATCTTGCCCAACTGGTTAAAATTCGTGGCCGTCAACCAAGGGGATGTTTTTAACCTCCCGTGGTGAAGCTCGAGGCTTTAGGGATTCACATGTCATGACTAAATATTGGAGATTACCGCGGAGGAAGTTGGGGGGTGGGGGTGGTAGGGAGGGATGGTGACGGGGGTTGGGGAGAGAGGGTGGTGGTGGTGGAGTGGGAGGAGGATGGTGACCAGGGTGTGGGGGACAAATTGGTGACCAAGGGTGGGAGAGGGATGGTGGTGAGGGGTGGGGGAGAGGGATGGTGGTGAGGGTTGGAGGAGAGGGATGGTGATCAGGGAAGAAAACACTTAGGATAGTAAGGTGATGGGGAAGGGGTGAAGGAAAGGAAGGGAGGAGGGAGGGGGTTGGCAGGGGAAAGAGAAGCGAGGAATTGGAAGACTTCTGCCGGTGATCGTATTTTACATTATTTTTGTAGCTCTCCTGACAAAGAGGGTGACCTCAGCATAGACTTTCTCTCCCTCCCTCAGTGCCTCCCTACCTCCCTTCCTCAGTGCCTCCCTACCTCCCTTCCTCAGTGCCTCCCTACCTCCCTCCCTCAGTGCCTCCCTACCTCCCTTCCTCAGTGCCTCCCTACCTCCCTTCCTCAGTGCCTCCCTCCCTCCCTTCCTCAGTGCCTCCCTACCTCCCTTCCTCAGTGCCTCCCTACCTCCCTCCCTCAGTGCCTCCCTACCTCCCTCCCTCAGTGCCTCCCTCCCTCCCTCCCTCAGTTCCTCCCTTCGTCGTGAGTCATAATATCAGACCTATGTGACGGGTCTTACCTGAAAATATACCACAACACGCTAACAGGACCCACTGTGTCACAACCTATTTATTAAGATCAAGGTCACACCCAGAGGTCAAATCCCAACCTGATGTACAGTAAAGTGCGGCAGTATTTTAGCGTGTGCTCGGTATCCTAACCTAACCTAACCAAACCTAACCTAACCTAACCTAACCTAACATAACCTAACCTAACCTAACCTAACCTAACCTAACCTAACCTAACCTAACCAAGCCTAACCTAACCTAACCTAACCTAAACTAAACTAACTTAACCTAACCAAACCTAACCTAACCTAACCTAACCTAACCTAACCTAACCTAAACTAACTTTACCTTACTATTAACACCTACTACATCATCGGCTTAGGATTAGATGTGTGTGTGTGTGTGTGTGTGTGTGGTCAGTGACGTATTCAGGAAAACATAACAATAATAGTGTTGAAATTTCACAAGTGTTGTTTTTACCTCTGCCTTTACGACCCATTATGGCCGAAGACAAAAAAAAGTTGATGAGGAAGATTAAGGAGCATTATGTGTCTAGGTATTTTAAAGACTTGTGGTGGTGTGGAGGAGTGTGGATGGTGGTGGTGAGGAGTGTGGATGGTGGTGGTGAGGAGTGTGGATGGTGGTGTGGAGGAGTGTGGATGGTGGTGGGGAGGAGTGTGGATGGTAGTGGTGTGGAGGAGTGTGGATGGTGATGGTGTGGAGGTGGGGAATGTGGAGGTGTGGATGGTGATGGTGTGGAGGTGGGGAATGTGGGTGGAGGTGGGGTGCTGAGGTATTGAGCAGTGTGGAGGTGGGGGGTACAGAGGTGGATGGTGGTGGTGTGGAGGTGGACATGTGTGGATGGGTGGAGGGGGGTGTTGAGGGATAATGGCTTCTAGATGGGTGGTGTGTGGAGAAATGTGGAGGATGGAGGTATGGGTGATGGTATGTGGTAGGAACAACATCTAACCACCACCATTTCCTAAAAGGCATCCCCGACACCTACCCTTATTGGCTAACGTCTCCTTATAACACTATGTTGCTCCTGTTTACCGCCTCTGAGAAATAATGTTTTTATTATGATGGAAAAAGTAAAAATAATACTTATGTGCGCGGCTTCCTTCTTCCTTCCTTCCTTCTTCCTTCCTTCCTTCTCTTCCTTCCTTTTCCTGTTGGTGAGTACTGTACTTTAGGTGGTGGTGGTGGTGGTGGTGAGGAGAGGTAGTGGTGGTGGAAGGTGCAGGGTGGTGGTGGAAGGCTGGGGGAGTGCAGGTGGTGGTGAGAGGCGGGGAGGTGCAGGTGGTGGTGGTAGAGAGGTGCGACTGGGAGGTCATCAGGCATTTTGTTGACCTGGACCATTTAGGGACCATTCGGGGCAATGTGTGTGTGTTGTGTGTGTGTGTGTGTGTGTGTGTGTGCAACAAGATGATCAAAATCTACTCCAGTTTCTCTTCGTTCAATAATTTTCGAGTTTATCCTCACTCGTCTCTCACGGTTTTCCTTGTCTTTAACCGAACACCGCGACCACATGAAAATGATGAGAACGAAAGTTTGACGATGGCAGTCACGGTGGTAGAAGTTTGACTCTTGCGTCAGCTGGTCGAACACACGTGATGGATTTCCGATAAATTTGAAGATTAGGCTCCTGAGTTTATTTTACCGTAATCTTAGCCAAATGACTCTAGCCTGATCTGATCTTAATAGAATCTATTCTAAGTTAAGTTAATGTATCCTAATTTAATCTGCCCAAAATTTAATCTAACCTAACTTAATCTAACCTAACCCCCTTCATTTTCTATTTCCTAACTTATGGTCGTCAGATCATTCCTTTCTTGACATCTTAATATGATAAACGCCTAGGTGAAGCATAGAGGAACCAATCTCCATGTTTGTAGTCAATAGAGATTGATATTTGCCGATGAAGTCTCTACCAAGGGCGATGTCACACGTATCTTACCTACTGACTTCATACGTTGGTTGTTGGAAGTAGTTGCCGTCTTGTGCGTAAATCGAGGCCTACTGTTTCTTCAATCCCCGTGATCCTCTCGTGTTCCCGCACACAATGAGGGGTGACTCGTGTTGTCTCTACCCGTTGCCACACTGAGCTCGTATCCCCGGATCGTTTAGGCTACTGTCCATGTGGCAACAAATCCGTAGGGGTTTTAGGGGTTTGGGTTGGTTCATCGCCACAGGCACTACAAGCGCTGAGACTGGCCTGAAGTTGAGCAATTATTAATTTTTTATGGAATTTGTGAATATGCCCAGACTATAGAGAGCATCAGCACCCAGGATGGCGGTGGGGTGGGCGCCTCTATGCTGGGGAGGAAATATAAGCATGTTATTTTGCAATTTTCATCTGATTTTCCAGCGTTGACTAAAATATTTTGGGCGAGCTTGTGAACCTCCACCTCGTTCCGTCAGTAACGTGACGATATTAACACATTTACAATTTACATGATAATTATCCTAGTGAGACTCGGGCCTAAAGCTTCTTGGGATAACATATACGAACTATTGGTGTTGGTATCGATGTACTAATAACATCTCAATTACTGATAGTCCTGGATGCGATTCAATTTATCTACACTCATTGCTCCATATGGCGGTACTTTCATTATATATAGTTGTCCACGTGCTCCATATAGCGGTATCTCGGCACCACTCCTCGACACACAGGCAGGAGGCTCAGGCGAGGTGCAGGTTCATCGGCTTCTACACTTGGTGGGGCTGTTGAAGTTGTGTGACGACTCGCTAATGGAATAAGAGTTAAAATCGCCGAACTTTCCAATATTTTGTACTAGCAATAAC
>NW_024747341.1:0-31678 GCF_018991925.1 Homarus americanus
TATTATGGGTAATTTAGATATGAACATTTTCTCATTATTAGGTTGAGTTATGTTTACGTTACGTTGAATTAAGTTACATCCAAATTAAATTAGCTTGAATTAAGTTAACCAAGATTAAGATTAACCCAAAAGATTAAGTTAACTCACCTCTACTAGGTTAATAGTACCAATAACATTGTTCTTGTATTAAGTAAATTAGAACTGCATGGAAATACTCCTCTCACGGCTTTCATATTAGCGGCAAAGTGGATCACATAGTCAATCTTGTGCTGTGGGAAAATAAACTGTGAAGTTCAGCTTAGTTCTGATTCAAGCTTTGTGAGGTTAAGCTGGGTTCAGAATCAAGGTTTGTGAGGTTAAGCTGAGTTCTGATTCAAGATATGTGAGGTTAAGCTTAGTTCTGGGTCAAATTATGAGGTTAAGCTTAGTTCTGAATCAAAATATGAGGTTAAGCTTAGTTCTGAATCAAATTGAGGTTAAGCTTAGTTCTGAATCAAAATATGAGGTTAAAGCTTGATTCCTGAATCAAATTATGAGAGTTAGCGCAGTTCTGAATCAAATACGAGTTAAGCTTAGTTCTAAATCCAAATATGCAAGATTAAGCTGAGTTCAAGATTCAAAACAATTGGAAATAAACTTAGTTCAGAATCAAAAATACTTTAAGAAATTAAGCTAATCTTGTGCTTATGGGAAAACAAAACTTTGTGATTAGCTGAGTTCTCCAATCACACCTAACCTACCACACATCCACACCTAATATAACCTTCTAACCAAACCCTAACGTAACTAGCCAACACTAACCTAACGTAAACCAACACTTAACCAAACCTAACGTAACCCCAACCAACACTTAACCAAACCTAACGTAACCCCAACCAACCTTAACCAAACCTAACGTAAAACCAACATAACCCCAACCAACACTAACCAAACCTAACGTAACCCCAATCAACACTAACCAAACCTAACATAACCCCAATCAACACTTAACCCCAACCAACATAACCCCAATCAACACTAACCAACCTAACGTAACCCCAATCAACACTTAACCAAACCTAACATAACCCCAACCAACACTAACCAAACCTAACATAACCCCAATCAACACTTGACCCCAACCAACCTTAACCCCAACCAACATACCAAACCTAACGTAACCCCAACCAACACTTAACCAAACCTAACGTAACCCAACCAACACTAACCAAACCTAACGTAACCCCACCAACACTTACCAAACCTAACATAGCGCCAACACTAACCAAACTAACGTAACCCCAATCAACACTTAACCCCAATCAACCTAACCCCAACCAACGCTAACCCCAACCAACGCCAACCAAACCTAACGTAACCCCAACCAACCAACCAAACCTAACGTAACCCCAACCAACACTTAACCAAACCTAACATAACCCCAACCAACACTAACCAAACTAACGTACCAACCAACCCAACCAAACCTAACATAACCCCAACCAACACTTAACCAAACCTAACAACTAACCAACCAACTAACCCCAACCAACCACAAACCTACTAACCCCAACCAACCTAACCAAACCTAACCAACCCACCAACACTACCAAACCAACACTTAACCCCAACCAGCACTAACCAAACCTAACGTAACCCCAACCAACACTAACCAAACACCAACGCCAACCACAACGCAACCCCAACCAACACTAACCAAACCTAACGTCCCAACCAACCAGCAAACCAACGCCAACCCCAACCAACCTAACCAAACCTAACGCAACCCCAACCAACGCCACAAACCTAACGCAACCCCAACCAACGCCAACCAAACCTAACGCCAACCCCAACCAACCCAGCAACCACCCAACCAACACAAACCACACCCAACCAACCAACCAAACCTAACGCAACCCCAACCAACGCCACAAACCTCACCACCACACTAACCAGACCACACCAACAACCTCACAACCCCAGCAACGCCAGACCTAACGTAACCCCAACCAACGCCAACCAGACCAACATAACCCCAACCAACAGCAACCTAACATAACCCCAACCAACATAACCAAACCTAACATAACCCCAACCAACATAACCAAACTAACATAACCCCAACCAACGCCAACCAAACCCTAACGTAACCCCAACCAACACTAACCAAATAACATAACCCCAACCAACACTTAACCAAACCTAACGTAACCCCAACCAACCTTAACCAAACCTAACATAACCCCAACCAACACTAACCAAACCTCACCCACAAACCTAACATAACCCCAACCAACGCCAACCAAACCTAACATAACCCAACCAACCAACCAAACCTAACATAACCCCACAACGCAACCTAACACCCAACCAACCCCAACCACCACCACCACAAACGCATAACCCCAACCAACACTAACCAACCTCAACGTAACCCCAACCAACACTTAACCAAACCAACGCCTCAACCAACACTAACCAAACCTACCAACCCCAACCAACACTTAACCAAACCTAACATAACCCCAACCAACATACAAACCTAACGTAACTGGCCAACACTAACCAAACCTAACATACCCCAACCAACATAACCAAACCTAACCCCCAACCAACCCCAAACCAACATAACCCCAACAACACTAACCAAACCTAACGTAACCCCAACCAACGCCAACCAAACCTAACGCAACCCAGCCAACCAACCAAACAACCAACCCACACCAACCAACCACCCCAACCAACATAACCAAACCTCGTAACCAACACGCCAACCAACCAACACCCCAACCAACATACACCACAACCCACAAACCAACACTACCCCAACCACCAACCACCAACAACCACCAACCCAAAACCCCAACCAACCTAACCAAACCTAACTAACCCCAACCAACATAACAACCTAACCCCAACCAACACTAACCAAACCTAACATAACCCCAACCAACACAACCAACCCAACATAACCCCAACCAACACTAACCAAACCTAACGTAACCCCAACCAACACTTAACCAAACCCAACATAACCCCAACCAACACTAACCAAACCTAACGTAACCCCAACCAACACTTAACCAAACCTAACATAACCCCCAACCAACACTAACCAAACCTAACGTAACCCCAACCAACACAACCAACACTAACCAATCAACACTTAACCCAACCAACACTTAACCCCAACCAACACAACCAAACCTAACATAACCCCAACCAACACTTAACCAAACCTAACATAACCCCAACCAACACTTCAACCAAACCTAACATAACCCAACCAACACTTAACCAAACCTAACATAACCCCAACCAACACTAACCAAACCTAACGTAACCCCAACCAACACTTAACCAAACCTAACATAACCCCAACCAACACTCAACCAAACCTAACGTAACCCCAACCAACACTTAACCCAACTAACCCCAACAACACTAACCCCAACCAACACTTAACCCCAACCAACACTTAACCAAACCTAACATAACCCCCAACCAACACCAACCAAACCTAACGTAACCCCAACCAACACTTAACCAAACCAACACTAACCCCCAACCAACACTTAACCCCAACCAACACTAACCCCAACCAACACTTAACCAAACCTAACATAACCCCAACCAACACTTAACCAAACCCAACATAACCCCAACCAACACTTAACCAAACCTAACATAACCCCAACCAACACTTAACCAAACCTAACATAACCCCAACCAACACTAACCAAACCCAACATAACCCCAACCAACACTTAACCAAACCTAACATAACCCCAACCAACACTACAAACCTAACGAACCCCAATCAACACTAACCCAATCAACACTAACCCCAACCAACACTAACCAAACCAAACTAACCCCAACCAACACTAACCAAACCCACCAACCCCCAACCAACACTAACCAAACCTAACATAACCCCAACCAACACTAACCAAACCTAACCCCCAACCACTTAACCAAACCTAACGAACCCCAACCAACACTTAACCAAACCAACACTAACCCCAACCAACACTTAACCAAACCTAACGTAACCCCAACCAACACTAACCAAACCTAACATAACCCCAACCAACACTTAACCAAACCTAACGTAACCCCAACCAACACTAACCAAACCTAACATAACCCCCAACCAACACTTAACCAAACCTAACGTAACCCCAACCAACACTTAACCAAACCTAACATAACCCCAACCAACACTTAACCAAACCAACGTAACCCCCAACCAACACTTAACCAAACCTAACATAACCCCAACCAACACTAACCAAACCTAACATAACCCCAACCAACACTAACCCAACAACTTAACCCCAATCAACACTTAACCCCAACCAACACTTAACCCCAACCAACACTAACCAAACCTAACGTAACCCCAACCAACACTCAACCAAACCTAACATAACCCCAACCAACACCCAACAACACTAACCCAACCAACACTTAACCCCAACCAACACTTAACCAAACCTAACGTAACCCCAACCAACACTCTAACCAAACCTAACGTAACCCCAACCAACACTTAACCAAACCTAACATAACCCCAACCAACACTTAACCCAACCAACACTAACCCCAACCAACACAACCAAACCTAACAACCCCAACCAACACTAACCAAACCTAACATAACCCCAACAACAACCAACAACACTAACCCAACCAACACTAACCCCAACCACACTAACCAAACCTAACGTAACCCCAACCAACACTTAACCAACCCAACATAACCCCAACCAACACTAACCAACACTAACGTAACCCCCAACCAACACTTAACCAAACCTAACATAACCCCCAACCAACACTCTAACCAAACCTAACATAACCCCAACCAACACTTAACCAAACCTAACGTAACCCCAACCAACACTAACCAAACCAACGTAACCCCAACCAACACTAACCAAACCTAACATAACCCCAACCAACACTTAACCAAACCTAACATAACCCCAACCAACACTTAACCAAACCTAACGTAACCCCAACCAACACTTAACCAAACCTAACATAACCCCAACCAACACTTAACCAACACTAACGTAACCCCAACCAACACTTAACCAAACCTAACATAACCCCAACCAACACTTAACCAAACCTAACATAACCCCAACCAACACTTAACCAACACTAACGAAACCCCAACCAACACTTAACCAAACCTAACATAACCCCAACCAACACTTAACCAAACCTAACATAACCCCAACCAACACTAACCAAACCTAACGTAACCCCAACCAACACTTAACCAACACTAACGTAACCCCAACCAACACCAACCAAACCTTATAACCCAACCAACACTTAACCAAACCTAACATAACCCCAACCAACACTTAACCAAACCTAACGTAACCCCAACCAACACTTAACCAAACCTAACATAACCCCAACCAACACTTAACCACAACACTAACGTAACCCCAACCAACACTTAACCAAACCTAACATAACCCCAACCAACACTTAACCAAACCTAACGTAACCCCAACCAACACTAACCAAACCTAACATAACCCCAACCAACACTTAACCAAACCTAACATAACCCAACCAACACTAACCAACACTAACGTAACCCCAACCAACACTCTAACCAAACCTAACATAACCCCAACCAACACTAACCAAACCTAACGTAACCCCAACCAACACTTAACCAAACCTAACATAACCCCAACCAACACTTAACCAAACCTAACATAACCCCAACCAACACTTAACAAAACCTAACATAACCCCAACCAACACTAACCAAACAACGAACCCAACAAAACCAACACCAACGTAACCCCAACCAACACTAACCAACCTAACTAACAACCAACACTAACGTAACCCCAACCAACACTTAACCAAACCTAACGTAACCCCAACCAACACTTAACCAAACCCAACATAACCCCAACCAACACTTAACCAAACCTAACATAACCCCCAACCAACACTTAACCAAAACCTAACATAACCCCAACCAACACCAACCAAACCTAACGTAACCCCCAACCAACACTAACGTAACCCCAACCAACACTAACCCCAACCTAACGTAACCCCAACCAACACTTAACCAAACCCAACATAACCCCAACCAACACTTAACCAAACCTAACATAACCCCAACCAACACTCTAACCAAACCTAACATAACCCCAAACCAACACTTAACCCCAACCTAACGTAACCCCAACCAACACTAACCAAACCTAACATAACCCCAACCAACACTAACCAAACCTAACGTAACCCCAACCAACACCAACGAACCACAACTAACCAAACCTAACGTAACCCCAACCAACACTTAACCAAACCTAACGTAACCCCAACCCAAACCAAACCAACATAACCCCAACCAACACCAACCAAACCTAACATAACCCCAACCAACACTTAACCAAACCTAACATAACCCAACCAACACTCAACTAAACCTAACTAACCCCAACCAACACTAACTAAACCCAACCAACACTTAACCCCAACCTAACGTAACCCCAACCAACACTTAACCAAACCTAACATAACCCCAACCAACACTAACCAAACCTAACATAACCCCAACCAACAACACTTAACCAAACCTAACATAACCCCAACCAACACCAACCAAACCTAACATAACCCCCAACCAACACTCTAACCAAACCTAACATAACCCCAACCAACACTAACCAAACCCAACATAACCCCAACCAACACTTAACCCCAACCAACGCCAACCAACACAAACCCACATAACCCCAACCAACACTTAACCAAACCTAACATAACCCCAACCAACACTTAACCAAACCTAACATAACCCCAACCAACACTTAACCAAACCTAACATAACCCCAACCAACACTTAACCAAACCTAAGTAACCCCAACCAACACTAACACCCAACCAACACTTAACCAAACCTAACATAACCCCAACCAACACTTAACCAACCCTAACGTAACCCCAACCAACACTAACGTAACCCCAACCAACACTTAACCAAACCCAACGTAAACCCCCAACCAACACTTAACCAAACCCAACCAACCCCAACCAACACTTAACCAAACCTAACATAACCCCAACCAACACTTAACCAAACCTAACATAACCCCAACCAACACTAACCAAACCTAACATAACCCCAACCAACACTTAACCAAACCCAACATAACCCCAACCAACACTAACCAAACCTAACGTAACCCCAACCAACACTTAACCAAACCTAACATAACCCCAACCAACACTTAACCAAACCTAACGTAACCCCAACCAACACTCTAACCAAACCTAACATAACCCCAACCAACACTAACCACAACACTAACGAATAACCCCAACCAACACTAACAAACCTAACATAACCCCCAACCAACACTAACCAAACCTAACGTAACCCCAACCAACACTTAACCAAACCCAACATAACCCCAAACCAACACTAACCAAACCCAACATAACCCCAACCAACCCTAACCAACACTAACGTAACCCCAACCAACACTAACCAAACCTAACGTAACCCCAACCAACACTTAACCAAACCTAACATAAACCCCAACCAACACTAACCAAACCTAACGTAACCCAACCAACACTTAACCAACACTAACGTAACCCCAACCAACACTAACCAAACCTAACGTAACCCCAACCACACTAACCAAACCTAACATAACCCCAACCAACACTAACCAAACCCTAACATAACCCCAACCAACACTAACCAAACCTAACATAACCCCAACCAACACTTAACCAAACCAACATAACCCCAACCAACACTAACCAAACCTAACATAACCCCAACCAACACTAACCAAACCTAACGTAACCCCCAACCAACACTTAACCCAACCAACACTAACCAAACCTAACATAACCCCCAAACCAACACTAACGTAACCCCAACCAACACTTAACCAAACCTAACATAACCCCAACCAACACCAAACCAAACCTAACGTAACCCCAACCAACACTTAACCAAACCTAACGTAACCCCAACCAACACTAACCAAACCTAACATAACCCCAACCAACACTAACCAAACCTAACATAACCCCAACCAACACTTAACCAAACCTAACATAACCCCAACCAACACTTAACCAACACAACAAACCCCAACCAACACCAACCAAACCTAACATAACCCCAACCAACACCAACCAAACCTAACGTAACCCCAACCAACACTTAACCAAACCTAACTAACCCCAACCAACACTTAACCAAACCTAACATAACCCCAACCAACACTAACCAAACCTAACGTAACCCAACCAACACTTAACCAAACCTAACATAACCCCAACCAACACTTAACCAAACCTAACATAACCCCAACCAACACTAACCAAACCTAACATAACCCCAACCAACACTAACCCCAACCAACGAACCCAACCAACACTAACCCAACCTAACATAACCCCAACCAACACTCTAACCAAACCTAACGTAACCCCAACCAACACTTAACCAAACCTAACGTAACCCCAACCAACACTAACCAAACCTAACATAACCCCCAACCAACACCAACCAAACCTAACATAACCCCAACCAACACTTAACCAAACCTAACATAACCCCAACCAACACTAACCAACACTAACGTAACCCAACCCAACACTAACCAAACCTAACAACATAACCCCAACCAACACTAACCAAACCTAACGTAACCCCAACCAACACTAACCAAACCCAACATAACCCCCAACCAACACTTAACCAAACCTAACATAACCCCAACCAACACTTAACCAAACCTAACATAACCCCAACCAACACTAACCAAACCTAACATAACCCCAACCAACACTTAACCAACCTAACAACCCCAACCAACACTAACCAACCCTAACGTAACCCCAACCAACACCAACCAAACCTAACATAACCCCAACCAACACTTAACCAAACCTAACATAACCCCAACCAACACCTAACCAAACCCTAACATAACCCCAACCAACACTAACCAAACCTAACGTAACCCCAACCAACACTTAACCAACACTCAACGTAACCCCAACCAACACTTAACCAAACCTAACATAACCCCAACCAACACTAACCAAACCCAACATAACCCCAACCAACACTCAACCAAACCTAACATAACCCCAACCAACACTTAACCAACACTAACATAACCCCAACCAACACTCAACCAAACCTAACATAACCCAACCAACACCAACCAAACCTAACATAACCCCAACCAACACTAACCAAACCTAACATAACCCCAACCAACACTAACCAAACCTAACATAACCCCAACCAACACTCAACCAAACCTAACGAACCCCAACCAACACCCTAACCAAACCTAACATAACCCCAACCAACACTAACCAAACCTAACATAACCCCAACCAACACCAGAACCAAACACTAACGTAACCCCAACCAACACTCCTAACCAAACCTAACGAACCCCAACCAACACTTAACCAAACCCAACATAACCCAACCAACACTAACCAAACCTAACTAACCCCAACCAACACTTAACCAAACCCCCAATATAACCCCAACCAACACTTAACCAACACTAACGAAACCCCAACCAACACCAAACCAAACCCAACATAACCCCAACCAACACTAACCAAACCTAACATAACCCCAACCAACACTAACCAAACCTAACATAACCCCAACCAACAACCAAACCTAACAACCCCCAACCAATTAACCAAACCTAACGAACCCCAACCAACACAACCAAACCTAACATAACCCCCAACCAACACTTAACCAAACCTAACATAACCCCAACCAACACCAACCAAACCCAACATAACCCCAACCAACACTTAACCAAACCTAACGTAACCCCAACCAACACTAACCAAACCTAACATAACCCCAACCAACACTTAACCAAACCTAACATAACCCCAACCAACACTCAACCAAACCCAATATAACCCCAACCAACACCAACCAAACCCAACATAACCCCAACCAACACTAACCAAACCTAACATAACCCCAACCAACACTTAACCAAACCCAACATAACCCCAACCAACACTAACCAAACCCTAACGAACCCCAACCAACACCAACCAAACCTAACATAACCCAACCAACACCAACCAAACCCAATATAACCCCAACCAACACTAACCAAACCTAACGTAACCCCAACCAACACCAACCAAACCTAACACATAACCCCAACCAACACAACCAAACCTAACATAACCCCAACCAACACTAACCAACACTAACGTAACCCCAACCAACACTAACCAAACCCAACATAACCCAAACCAACGACTAACCAAACCAACATAACCCCAACCAACCAACCAAACCTAACGTAACCCCAACCAACACCAACCAAACCCTAACATAACCCCAAACCAACACTAACAAACCTAACACAACCCCAACCAACATAACTAAGACAAACCCAACCAACACCAACCAAACCCAACATAACCCCAACCAACACCAACCAAACCTAACAAACCCCAACCAACACTAACCAAACCTAACATAACCCCAACCAACACTTAACCAAACCTAACGAACTAACCAACACCAACCAAACCAACATAACCCAACCAACACTTAACCAACATTAACGAACCCCAACCAACACTTAACCAAACCAACGTGAACCCCAACCAACACTTAACCAAACCTAACATAACCCAACCAACACTAACCAAACTAACATAACCCAACCACACATTAAACCTAACGTAACACAACCAACACCAACCAAAACCCAACGTAACCCCAACCAAACACTTAACCAAACCTAACGTGAACCCCAACCAACAACTAAACCCAAACCAACCCCAACCAACACTAACCCAAACCTAACGTAACCCAAACCAACACTTCCAAACAAACTCAAAACCAACACTAACCAAACCTAACGTAACCCCAACCAACACTAACCAAACCTAACCAACCCCAACCAACACTTAACCAAACCTAAGCGAACCCCAAACACTAACCAAACCTGATCGTAACCCCCAACCAACACTAACCAAACCTAACCTAACCCCAACCAACACTAACCATACCTGACCTGACCTGACCTGACCTCAAATTACCTTGGCAAAAATCCCATGTACAGCTTCACCATCCAGCAAATCACACTCTCGAAAAGATAACAGCCTTCCCGGTAATCTTGGACCCGACGCAATGCTCCTGATCGCTACTCAGGTTATCGATGAGGAAGACCTGGTAGCTCCTCGTTAAGCAGGTCAATGATGCAATGTGACCCGATGTAACAAGTCTCCCTGACAAGACTGCCCTTGTTGTTGTTGTTAGTCGTCATTGTTGATTCTAGAGATATTTTAATCAAGAAGCTTGCTGGTTTTGCTGGGAAGTAGTTTTAAGTAGGTTTGGCCGAGAAGTTTGGTTAGGCTTTGGGCTAGGTTTGGGTTTGGATTGAGCTGGGCTAAGAAGTTAAGAAGGATTTCCTTCAGTCCGCTGTGACCCGACTAAGGAGAGAATTGTAATAATCCTGGTCTTAGTTATGCATTCTACACACACACACACACACACACACACACACACAAATTTCCCCACATTAATGACAGTGTACCAATGATCCACCCCCCACACCTGATAACACTGAGAGGTGGGGGAGGGAAAGGAGGGAGGAGGTGAGGAGGAAGGGGGTAGAAGGTCTTATGTCTTATCAACTATGAGATAAAAGGTGTGATCTAGATAAGAGTTTCCACCTAAGTGTTTTATGAAAGACGTTTGGTTAGGTTAGGTCCTCAACTCACACTCAGTCATCATCCAGTTCAACATCACTTCATCATCATCAAAACCCTTATGGTGATCGCATCCTAATGTGGTCAAAAACATAATTATAATCACAGATCAAAAATAAATTATACATCTGTTATGGTCGCTGTATGGAGTGTCAGGACTCTGGATACTGCACATATGAACCTTCCTTACTCGTGCCAGGGACAATTTAGCCAGGGGTGGCATCCAGTACCGGTGAAGGGTCTTCAACATAAGACGACTCCAGGCAGGAAAAAAAGGTGTCGGTAACTTCCACATTGAACTTCAGTATGCAGACGACTCACCCTTGTCACCACTCTGAACGCAATCTACAGGAATCCTGAACACCTACACAGATGTCTTCAGCTGTAGGGAACCATTCATCTGTTACACACGTATATCGAGCAGTGGTCCTCCCCACCTGCTGTGCGGCAGCGAGACATGGGTCACATACAGGAGGCAACTCTCCAAGGCACTTGACAACTTTCACCAACGTAGTCTACGTTCCATCCTCCGAGTTCGCTGGGAAGACAAGAGAACAAATGCCAGTATTCTTGCTGACACCAACCGTAGGAGCATCGAGGCCCATTATCCATGAACAACTACGCTGGACTGGCCATGTTACCCTACGGACGAGACTGCCAAAGCAGCTACTTTACAGTCACCTAACGAATAGTTAACGTAACGCTGGCGGGCAACTGAGAAGGTATAAGGATAGTCTTAAGACAAACCCTGAAAAGTGCCTAACGACCCCTCACCTGGGAGACGATTACCACACCGCAACGCTGAGCACCACACGAGAAGGTGTCAATACTTTGAGTTAGCACGACTGTATACCGAGGCAGACAAGCACCAACGCCGGAAAGACGCTGCCGCCGCCCTCCTGTAGCCACATGCAGCCTCTGTGATTGACTGCCGGTCCTGTATCGGCCCTTTTAGTCACCCCAGAACCCCAACGAAGGTGACATCCTTAATAACTCATATCATTGTATCATAGATGGATGATACTGATTCTTAGTAGGTGTGTGTGTGTGTGTGTGAGTACAAACAATATACATAGACTGTACACGTATACAAACAATGGTAAACAGAGTCAATTTAACCAAGACCTGATCAGCAAAGTCAGATATTATAAACTTATTCCTTGTTAAGTAAAAGATAACTGCAGCCCTACAGCAGTCTGGTCACACACACACACACCCACACACACACACACACACTACACCAGAGGGTCCAATATCAGCCGGAAATGCTCTGGATTCCTGATAGTCTGACCCCGAACCTAACGTAACCAAACCCAACCCAACCACAACCCAACCATAACCACCTAACCATAACCCCAACCCAACCATAACCCACCCAACCATAACTAAACCAACATAACCCAACCCAACCATAACCTAACCCAACCACAACTCAAACCAAACCATAACCTAACCCAACCATAACCAAACCAACCATAACCTAACCCAACCATAACCTAACCCAACCATAACCCAACCCAACCATAACCCAACCCCAACTATAAACCCAACCCAACACAACCAAACCCAACTCAACCATAACCTAACCCAACCATAACCAAACCAAACTCAACCCAACCAAACTCAACCAAACCCAACCCAACCTTGAATCAAAGTCTACCACATGGGTAAAGACCTTGAACTTGTAAATAGCCAGGTGAGACCAGGTAGGAGGGGGGGGGAGGGGGGTGGAGGAGGTGAGGAGAGGAGGAGGAGGAGGAGGCATGGCAGGAAGTGGGGATAGGGTGTGGGGTGGGATGGGTGGGTGGGGACGGGGGGGAGGAGGGGCCGGGAAGGTCGAAGAGAGTGTAGAGGAATGTTTGAGAGAGAAGGAGGAGGAGGAAGAAGAAGAGGAGAGGAGGAGGAGGGAAGAAGAGGTGAAGAGGAACAAGAGGAGGAGGAACAAGAAGAACAAGAGGAGGAGGAGGAGGAGGAAGAAGAGGTGGAGGAAGGAGGTTAACTACCCCATACCTCTCCGGCCTTGTGTAAACACATGAGAGGTCAGGCTGGTCACAACGATAGGGTCACCTGAAGACACACACCCCGTCACCACAGACAGAGACAGGACTAACTAAGACAGACAGACAGGCAGACAGACAGACAGACAGGCAGACAGACTAACTAAGAGACAGGCAGACAGACTAACTAAGAGACAGACAGACAGGCAGAGACAGACAGACAGGCAGACAGACAGACTAAGAGACAGACAGACAGGGCACAACCAAGAGACAGGCAGACAGACCAAGAGACAGACAGACAGACAAACTAACCAAGAGACAGACAGGACTAAGAGACAGACAGACAGACAAACTAACTAAGAGACAGACAGACAGACAGACTAAGAGATACAGACACACAAACTAACTAAGAGAGAGACAGACAGACAGACAGACAGACAGGCAGACAGACAGACAGGCAACAGACAAACCTCGACAAGGTAATCACTTATGAACATCACAAGGCAACTGAACTTGTTGATATAGTTTGAGTGTGTACGTGTGTGTGTGTGTGTGTGTGTGTGTGACGTGTGTGTGTGTGTGTGTGACGTGTGTGTGTGTGACGTGTGTGTGGACGTGTGTGTGGACGTGTGGACGTGGACGTGATGTATGTGTGGACGACTGACCTGAAATGTGTGTCTGGGAGCCTTTCTCACTCTATCTTCGTCTGGAGGAAGAGGAGGAAAGAGGTGAGAGGTGAGGGAAGAGAGAGGAGGAAGAGGTGAGAGGAGGAAAGAGGTGAGGGGTGAGGAAAGACGTGAGGGTGAGGAAGAGGTGAGGAAGACGTGAAGAGGTGAGGAAGATGGAGAGGTGAGGGAAGAGGGAGGTGAGGAAGAGGAGAGGGGGAGGAAAGAGGAGGGGTGAGGGAAGATGGGAGGGGTGAGGGGAAGAGGGAGGGAAGAGGTGGAGGAAGAGAGAGAGGTGAGGGAAGAGTGAGAGGGGAGGGAAGAGGGAGGGAGGAAGAGGGAGAGAGAGGGAGGGGAGGGAAGATGAGAGGTGAGGAAGAAGAGGGGAGGGGAAGAGGGAGAGGGAGGGAAGACGTGAGGGGTGAGGGAAGAGGTGAGAGGAGGGAAAATGAAGAGGTGGGGAAGAGAGAGGGAGGAAGACGTGAGAGGAGGAAGACGGGAGAGGGAAGATGGGAGAGGGAGAAGATGTGAGAGGTGAGGAAGACGTGAGAGGAGGGGAAAATGAGAGGTGAGGGAAGAGGTGAGAGGTGAGGGAAGGTGAGAGGTGAGGGAAGATGTGAGGGGTGAGGGAAGAGGGGAGAGGTGAGAAATGAGAGAGGTGAGGGAGAGGGAGAGGTGAGGGAAAGAAGGAGAGGGAGGGAAGATGAGGGGGAAGATGAGAGGTGGGGAAGATGGAGAGGGAGGGGAAGACAGAGAGGTGAGGGAAGACGTGAGAGGTGAGGGGAAGATGTGAGGGGAGGAAGATGGGAGAGGGAGGAAGAGGTGAGGGAAGATGAGAGGTGAGGGAAGAGGAGAGGAGAGGAAATGAGAGGGGAGACATGAGAGGTGAGGGAAGAGGTGAGAGGTGAGGGAAGAGGGAGAGGGAAGATGGGAGAGGTGAGGGAAATGAGAGGAGGGGAAACAGAGGTGAGGGGAAGAGGGAGAGGAGGGAAGACGTGAGGGGTGAGGAAGAGGGAGGGAGGGAAAACGTGAGAGGTGAGGGAAATAGGGAGAGGAAGACGGAGAGGTGGAAGACGGAGAGGGGGAAGACGGAGAGGAGGAAGACGTGAGAGGTGAGGGAAATGAGAGGGGAGGGAAGAGGGAGAGGTGAGGGAAGACGTAGGGGAGGGAAGAGGGAGGGGTGAGGGAAGAGAGGTGAGGAAGAGAGAGGGAAGAGGGGAGAGAGGAAAGAGGGAGAGGTGAGGGAAGAGGGGAGAGGGGAAGAGGGAGAGGAGGGAAGATGTGAGGGGTGAGGGAAGAGGTGAGAGGTGAGGGAAGATGAGGGGAGGGAAGAGGTGAGGGGTGAGGAAAGATGAGGTGAGAAAGATCGAAGGGTGAGGGAAGACGTGAGGGGTGAGGGAAGAGGTGAGGGGGAGGGAAGAGGTGAGGGTGAGGAAGACGGAGGTGAGGAAAGACGTGAGGGGTGAGGGAAGATGGGGGTGTGAGTTATTTCCAGCAAAAAAAATTTTCATTAAGATAATATTTACAAGTCTGGGAAGACGCCACACTGTCTGCCATTGTCCTGATACACTGTCCAGCTGGCCCATACCGTCCCAAGCCGATACACCGTCCCAACCGCCGGCACTGTCCCAAGCTCGGCACATCAACCCCTGGCCCATACACCGTCCCCAACGGCACACTGTCCCAAACGGTTTACACACCGGCTGTCTACACCGTCCCAAGCCGGCCACACACCGTCCCGCCGGCACACCGTCCTGTTGTCCATACACGTCGCAATGTCCCAACATACTGTCCCAAACTGCCCATACACTGTCCCAACCGCTGACACACTGTCCCAAACTGGCCTTATACACCGTTCCAAAACTGATACACTGTCCCAAATCCATACTGTCCCAAACTGGCCCATACACTGTCCCAAAACTGCCCATACACTGTCCCAAACTGGTCTCACACAACCGCCCACATCGTCCCAACTGGCCCATACACTGTCCCAAACCGTCGACACACATCGTCCCAAACTGGCCCATGTCCCAAATTGGCCCACACTGTCCCCAAACTGGCTCCATACACTGTCCCAAACTGGCCCATACACTGTCCCAAACTGGTCTGACACACCGTCCCAAACTGCCTCATATACCGTCCCAAAACCGGCCCATACACTGTCCCAAACTGCCTATACACTGTCCCAACTGGCCCACAGGTCCAACTGGCCCATACTGTCCCAAAACTGGCCCACACACTGCCTGAGGCAACATTAAACCCACGTCAACAAACCTTGTGAGAGAGAGAGAGAGAGAGAGAGAGAGAGAGAGAGAGAGAGAGAGATGCACAGGAAGAAGACCCACTCTCTCACTGACAGCTGTGGGAGGAGGGGGGGGAGGAGGGGGGAGGCTGAACATATGTCGCCCCCACCCGGCGTAGATTGTTAAACAGGTAAGAGAGAGGAAGAGAGAGAGAGAGAGAGAGAGAGAGCAACAGGTGTGTCCTCATAAAAAAAACCCAGGTACATCTCTACTACCTGGCAGGCATACACAACCCCTACTACCTAAACCACGTAATAAAATTGTCAACAACCCCTCACCACCAAAATCCCAGATCTCCAGACAGTGAAATGTGATTGGATGAGGTCAAATAGGGGCTACAGAAGAGTCTGGGAGGTTTATATCACAATGAGGTCAAGAGGTCAATTTAAGGGTTTAAGGTTAGTTAAGAAAAGAAAGAGTTGCTGAAGAAGCAGGCTCAGGTTGGGCTGGGCTGGGTTAGGTTAGGCTGAGCTGATTTGGTTAGGTTTGCTGGGCCTTGGCTAGGCTGGGCTGGGTTTGCTAGGTTGCAGCTGAGTTTGCAGTTGGGTTGGGCTTCTTGCTAGGTTGCTGGGTTTTGCTAGGCTGGATTGAGTTGAGTTTGGTTAGGCTGGGCTTGGGCTCTTTGCTTAGGCTGGGCTTGGCTAGGTTAGGTTGAGCTGAGCGGTAGGCTTGGCTGGCTCTTTAAGTTAGCTGGGTTTTGGTTAGGTTAGGCTGATGAGCTGGCAGCTGGGCTCAAGCCAGGTTGGCCTTGCTAGGCTGGGCTATACCTTGCTAGGTTGCTGAGTTGAGTTAGGTTGGCTGGGCTCTTGCTGAAGCTGGGCTGGGTTTTGCTAGAGGGTTGGCTGAGCTGAGTTTGCTTAGGTTGGGTTGGGTTTTGCTGCTGGGTTGGGCCTTGTCAGGCTGGGGCTGGGCCTTGCTTAGGCTGCTGGGCCGAGCTGAGCCTGGGGTTAGGCTGGGGCTGGGCCTTGCTAGGCTGGGGCTGGGCCTTGCCAGGCTAGCTGAGCTGAGCCTGGCTAGGTTGGCTAGGCTGGGCTGGGTTTGTTGTGGGCTGAGCTGAGCTCTGGTCAGGCTGGGTTGGGCTTTGCCAGGCTGGGCTGGGTTTGGTTAGGTTGGGCTGAGTTGAGTTTGGGTTAGGGCTGGGTTGGGCTTTGGTTAGGTTGGGTTGGGTTAGGTTGTGTCAGGCTGGAGCTGAGCTTGGTTAGGTTGGCTTGCTAGGGTTGCTGGGTTTTGCTAGGGTTGGCTGAGCTGAGTTTGGTTAGGTTGGGTTGGGCTTGCTAGGTTGGGTTGGGTTTTGGTTATTGGGTTGGGCTGAGCTGAGTTCTGGTTAGGTTGGGTTGGCCTTTATTAGGTTGGTTGGGGTTTGGTTAGGCTGGATACCTGATTAGCTGGGTTGGCCTGTTAGGCTGCAGTTGATTGAGCCTGTAGGTCAGGCCGTCAGGCAGGGATGAGCTAGCCTGGCCAGGCTGGGTCTGCCAGTTGAGGTTGGTTCTGCTGGGCTGGGCCTGGCTGACTGGGCTGGGCTTTGGTTGAAGAGCTGAGCTGAGCTCTGTCAGGTTGGGTCTTGGTAGATTGCTGGGCTTGCCAGGTTAGGCTGGAGCTCGAGTTAGGCTGGGTTGGGCTTTGCTAGGCTGGGGCTGGGCTTTGGTTAGGTTAGGCTGAGTTGAGTTTAGTTAGGTTGGGTTTTGCTAGGTTGGCTGGGTTTTGGTTAGGTTAGATGAGTTGAGTTGGGCTGGGTCTTGGCTAGGTTGGGTTGGGTTTGCTAGGTTAGGTTGAGTTGAGTTTGGTTAGGTTTGGTTGGGTTTGGCTGAGTTTGGTTAGGTTGGGTTGGGTTTTGTTAGGTTAGGTTGGGTTTTTGGAAGAAGTTAGGTTGAGGGTTAGGTTTGGTCAGGTTAGGTTTAGGTTAGACATCTGTATGAAATCCCTGTATACACAAAAGTTTAGTCAAACATACACACGAAACTTGGTATACACAAACAACAGCCTGGGACCATGAACCCCTGCATACATACACACACACACAGTCTATACACACACACTCACACACACACAGTCTATACACACACACACACACACACACACACACACACACACACACACACACACACACACACACACACACACACACACACACACACACACACACACACACACACACACACACACACACAACCAGAGGGTCCAATATCAGCCGGAAATGCTCTGGATTCCTGATAGTCTGACCCCGAACCTAACTGTAACCAAACCCAACCCAACCATAACCCAACCCAACCAACCCAAACCCAACCCAACCATAACCCAACCCAACCATAACCCAACCCAACCATAACCCAACCTAACCTAACTAACCAACCCAACCATAACCCAAACATAACCCAACCCAACCATAACCCAACCATAACCAAACCCAACCCAAACCATAACTCAACCTAACCTAACCTAACCCAACCCAACCATAACCCAACCATAACCCAACTCCAACCATAACCCAACCCAACCATAACCCAACCCAACCATAACCCAACCATAACCAAACCCAACCATAACCTAACCTAACCATAACCTAACCCAACCTAACCTAACCCAAACATAACCCAACATAACCCAACCCAACCATAACCCAACCCAACCATAACCCAACCATAACCAAACCAACCATAACCTAACCTAACCATAACCCAACCAACCTAACCCAACCCAACCATAACCCAACCATAACCTAACCCAACCATAACCCAACCATAACCAAACCAAACCTAACCTAACCTAACCTAACCTAACCATAACCCAACCCAACCATAACCAAACCAACCCAACCAAACCCAACCAAACCCAACCCAACCATAACCTAATCCCAACCATAACCCAACCTAACCTTGAATCAAATGTTTCTACCGCAAGTTAAAGACCTTGAACTTCGGTAACACGCTGGGTGAGGAGCTCAGGTAGGTGAGGGGGGAGGTGGGTGAGGGGGGGGTGAGGAGGGGGGTGAGGAGAGGGGGTGAGGAGGAGGGGGGATGAGGTGTGTGTATGTGGAAGGGGGAGGGGTGGGTGGATGGGTGGGTGGGGGACGGGGGGAGGGGTCGGGAAGGTCGAATGAGAGGTGGTAGGAGAGGAATGTTGCCTGGAGAGAGAAGGAGGGAGGAGGAGAAGAAGAAGAAGAGGAGGAGAGGAGGAAGAAGAGGTGAAGAGGAACAAGAGGAGGAAGAAGAGGAACAAGAAGAACAAGAGGAGGAGGAGGAGGAGGAAGAAGAGGTGGAGGAAGGAGGTTAACCACCCCATACCTCCCCGGCCTGTGTATACATGAGAGGTCAGGCTGGTCATTACACGATAGGTATCACCTGAAGATTACACACCCCGTCACCACAGACAGACAGACAGACAGGCAGACAGACTAACTAAGAGACAGGCAGAAGACTAAGAGACAGACAGACAGGCAGACAGACTAAGAGACAGACAGACGAGCAGACTAACTAAGAGACAGACAGACAGGCAGACAGGCAGGCAGACAGACAGACAGACTAAGAGACGAACGGACAGACTAACTAAAGACAGACAGACAGGCAGACTAACAGAGACAGACAGACAGACAGAGCAGACTAAAAGAGACAGGCAGACAGACAGACAGACAAACTAACTAAAGACAGACAGACAGACAGAGGCAGACAGACAGACAGACAAAGAGAAACAGACACACAAACTAACTAAGAGAGAAGACAGACAGACAGACAGACAGAGCAAGACAAACCTCGGGACAAAGGTAATCACTTTGTTAACATCAGGCTAAGGCAACTGAACTTTGTTGATATAGTGTGTGTGTGATGTGTGTGTGTGTGTGTGTGGACGTGTGTGTGTGTGTGTGTGTGGACTGTGTGTGTGTGTGTGTGTGTGGACGTGTGTGTGTGGACTTGTGTGTGTGGACGTGTGTGTGTATGTGTGTGTGTGTGGACGTGTGTGTGGACGTGTGTGTGTGGACGTGACGTGTGTGTGTGTGTGTGTGGACGTGACTGACCCTGAAAATGTGTGTCTTGGGGGGTTTGTTCTCTCTCTCTATCTCTCGTCTGGAGGGAAGAGGTGAGGAAAGAGGTGAGAGGTGAGGGAAAGAGGTGAGAGGTGAGGAAAGAGGTGGGAGGTGGGGAAGGGTGAGAGGTGAGGGAAGGGGAGAGGTGAGGAAGACGTGAGAGGTGAGGAAGAGGTGAGAGGTGAGGAAGAGGTGAGAGGTGAGGGAAGACGTGAGGGGTGAGGGAAGAGGTGAGGGGTGAGGAAGAGGTGAGGAAGACGTGAGGGGTGAGGAAGACGTGAGGGGTGAGGTGAGAGGTGAGGAAGACGTGAGGGGTGAGGGAAGACGTGAGGGTGAGGTGAGAGGTGAGAAGACGTGAGGTGAGGAAGAGAGGAGGTGAGGGTGGGGAAGAGGTGAGAGGTGAGGGAAGAGGTGAGGGGTGAGGAAAGAGGTGAGGGGTGAGGGAGACGTGAGGGGTGAGGGAGAGGTGAGGGAAGAGGTGAGAGGTGGGGAGACGTGAGGGGTGAGGGAAGAGGTGAGAGGTGAGGGAAGAGGTGAGGGTGAGGAAGAGGTGAGGGAAGACGTGAGGGGTGAGGGAAGAGGTGAGAAGACGTGAGGGTGAGGAAGAGGGTGAGGTGAAGTGAGGAAGACGTGAGGTGAGGAGAGGGTGAGGAAAGACGTGAGGGTGAGACGGGGGTGAGGGAAGGGTGAGGAGAGGTGAGGAGGTGAGGGAGACGTGAGGAGGTGAGGGAAGGGTGAGGAGGTGAGGAGACGTGAGGTGGGGAAGGGTGGGGGTGGGGGAAGGGTGAGGGGTGAGGAAGAGGTGAGGGAAGACGTGAGGGTGAGGGAAGAGGTGAGGAAGTGAGGGAAGAGGTGAGAGGTGAGGAAGAGGTGAGGTGAGGGAAGAGGTGAGAGGTGAGGAAGAGGTGGGGGTGAGGGAAGAGGTGAGGTGAGGAAGAGGTGATTATTTCCCAGCAAGAAATTTCCATTGAGATAATATTTACAAGTCTGGGAAATAAGTCACACCTGTCCCATTGTCCAAGTTGGTCCATAATCTCCCAAACTGGCCCATACTGTCCAAACTGGCCCATACTGTCCCAAACTGGCCCATACACTGTCCCAAACTGGCCCATACACTGTCCCAAACTGGCCCATACACTGTCACTGGCCCATACACTGTCCCAAACTGGCCCATACACTGTCCCAAACTGGCCCATACACTGTCCCAAACTGGCCCATACACTGTCCCAAACTGGCCCATACACTGTCCCAAACACTGTCCCAAACTGGCCCATACACTGTCCCAAACTGGCCCATACACTGTCCCCAAACTGGCCCATACACTGTCCCAAACTGGCCCATACACTGTCCCAAACTGGCCCCACTGTTCCCAAACTGGCCCATACACTGTCCCAAACTGGCCATACACTGTCCCCAAACTGGCCCACTGCCCTGAGGCATATTAAACCCGTCAATAAACCTTTGTGAGAGAGAGATGGTTATGTGGTTAGGTTAATTTCATCTCTCATACCGACAGCTGTTAGGGGGAGGGAGGAGGGGGAGGGAGGGGGAGGGGTTGAACTATGTCGCCCCTCCTCTCCATCCGGCGTAGATTGCAAACAGGTGTGTGTACAGGTGTTACCAGAGAGAGAGAGAGAGAGAGAGAGAGAGAGAGAGAGAGAGAGAGAGAGCAACAGGTGTGTCCTATCAAAAAAACTCAGGTGTACATCTCCCCACTACCTGTGCGGCCATACCTACCTGCTGCCACGTAATCAAAACTGTCAACAAACCCCCACCAATCAAAACCCTAGATCTCCAGACAGTGAAATGTGATTGGCTGAGGTCAAATAGGGGTCATAGAAGAGGTCAGAGGTCATAGGATATTTGCTAATGAGGTCAAGAGGTCAATTTTAAGGGTTTGGTTGGGTTAGGTTTAGGTTAGGACATCTGTGTACGAATCCCTGTATACACAAAAGTTTAGTCAAATATACACAAAGTTGGTATACACACACATACAGCCTGGGAAAATAAACACACACACACACACACACACACACACAGTCTATACACACACCTCACACACACACACACACACACACACACACCCCACACACACACACACACACACACACACACACACACACACACACACACACACACACACACACACACACACACACACACACACACACACACACACACACACACACACCCACACACACACACACACACACACACACACACACACACACACACACACACACACACACACACACACACACACACACACACACACACACACACACACACACACACACACACCACACACACACACACACACACACACACCCACACACACACACACACACACACACACACACACACACACACACACACACACACACACACACACACACCCACACACACACACACACACACACACACACACACACACACACACACACACACACACACACACACACACACACACACACACACACACACACACACACACACACACACACACGAAGAAAAAACACAGATACAAGCAATAAATTATAAGCAAAATTAATGATAAAACCTAACCTACCTACACTGTCTAGGTACACTGTCTACCTACACTGTCTAGGTACACTGTATACCTACACTGTCTGGGTACACTGTATACCTACACTGTCTGCAGTACACTGTATACCTACACTGTCTGGGTACACTGTATACCTACACCCTGTCTGGGTACACTGTCCTACACTGTCTAGGTACACGATCACACTGTCTGGGTACACTGTATACCTACACTGTCTGGGTACACTGTGCCTACACTGTCTGGGTACATTCTACACTGTATGCCTACACTGTCTGGTACACTGTATACCTACACTGTCTGGTACACTGTTCACTATACCACTGTCTAGGTACACTGTACCTACACTGTCTAGGTACACTGTATACCTACACTGTCTAGGTACACTGCATACCCCTGTCTGAGTACACTGTATACCTACACTGTCTAGGCACACTGTATACCACACTGTCTAGTACACTGTATACCCTGTCTGGGTACACTGTATACCTACACTGTCTAGGTACACCTACACTGTCTGGGTACACTGTATACCTACACTGTCTGGTACACTGTATACCTACACTGTCTAGTACACTGTATACACACTGTCTAAGGTACACTGTATACCTCACACTGTCCAGTGCACTGTATACCTACACTGTCTAGGTACACTGTATACCTACACTGTCTGGTGCACTGTATACCTACACTGTCTGGGTACACTGTCTACATATCTAGGTACACTGTATACCTACACTGTCTGGGTACACTGTATACCTACACTGTCTGGTGCACAGCCTACACTGTCTGGGTACACTGTATACCTACACTGTCTAAGTCACACTGTATACCTACACTGTTACACTATATACCTACACTGTCTGGTACACTGTATGCCTACACTGTCTGAGTACACTGTATACCTACACTGTCTGGTACTATATACCACTGTCGTACACTGTATACCTACACTGTCTTGCATGTATGCCTACACTGTCTGGTACACTGTGTATACACTGTCTGTGCACTGTACACTGTCTGTATACACACACTGTCTGGGTACACTGTATCCTCACTGTCTGGGTACACTGTATGCCTACACTGTCTAGGTACATATACCTACACTGTCTGCATGCACTGTATACCTCACTGTCTGTGCACTGTATGCCCTGTCTGGTACACTGTATACCTACACTGTCTAGGCACCTTATACCTACATGTCTGGATCACTGTATACTACACTGTCTGAGTACACTGTATACCTACACTGTCTAGGTACATACCTACACTGTCTCAACCTGTATACCTACTGTCTGGGTACACTGCCCTACACTGTCTGCAGTACACTGTATACCTACACTGTCTGCATTACACTGTATACCTACACTGTCTGGTACACTGTATGCCTACACTGTCTGGGTACACCACCACACTGCTGCACTGTATACCTACGTCTAGGCCACTGTATACCACACTGTCTAGGTACACTGTATACCTACACTGTCTGTACACTGTATACCTACATCTGGGTACTATATACCCACACTGTCTGCACTATATGCCTACACTGTCAGGTACACTGTATACCTACACTGTCTGGGTACACTGTATACCTACACTGTCTGGGTACACGTATACCTACACTGTCTGGGTACACCATCCTACACTGTCTGGGCACACATATACCTACACTGTCTAGGTACACTGTATACCTACACTGTCTAGGTACACTGTATACCTACTGTCTAGGTACACTGTATACCTACACTGTCTAGGTACACTTATACCCACTGTCTTATATACCTACACTGTCTGTTACACTGTATACCTACACTGTCTGTTACTGTATACCTACACTGTCTGGTACACTGTATGCCTACACTGTCTAGTACACTATATACCTACATGTCTGTACACTGTATATCCTACACTGTCTGGTACACTGTATACCCACACCTGCACCACACTGTTACTGTATGCCTACACTGTCTGCACTGTATACCTACACTGTCTGGTACACTATATGCCTGTCTGGGTACACTGTATGCCTACACTGTCTGGGTACACTGTATACCTACACTGTCTGGGTACACTGTATACCCTACACTGTCTCAGATACACTGTATACCTACACTGTCTGGGTGCCACTGTACCCTACACTGTCTTGGTACACTGTATGCCTACACTGTCTGGGTACACTATATACCTCACACTGTCTAGGTACACTGTATACCTACACTGTCTCACTATATGCCTACTGTCTAGGTACTGTATACCTACACTGTCTAATTACACTGTATACCTGTCTGAGTACACTGTACCTACACTGTCTGAGTACACTGTATACCTACTGTCTGAGTACACTGTATACCTACACTGTCTAGGTACCTGTATACACTGTCTGGGTACACTATATACCTACACTGTCTGGTACACTGTATGCCTACACTGTCTGGTACAACACTGTGTCGCTCACTTACCCTCACTGTCTGTTGCACTGTATACCACGTCTCTGTATGCCTACACTGTCTGGGTACACTATACCTACACTGTCTGGGTACACTATACCTACACTGTCTAGGTACACTGTATACCTACACTGTCTGGGTACACTGTATACCTACACTGTCTGGGTACACTGTATGCCTACACTGTCTGCATTTCCTTATACCTACACTGTCCAGGTACACTGTATACCTACTGTCTGGGTACACTGTATCACACACACTGTCTAGGTACACTGTATACCTACACTGTCTGGGTACCACTGTCTGGGTACACTGTATCCTACACTGTCTAGTGCACTGTACACTGTCTGGTACACTGTATGCCTACACTGTCTGGGTGCACTATGCCTACACTGTCTGGGTACACTATGTCCTACATGTCTGGGTACACTGTATACCTACACTGTCTCATGTATGCATGCCTACACTGTCTGGGTACACTGTATACCTACACTGTCTGAGTACACTGTATACCTACACTGTCTAGGTACACTGTATACCTACACTGTCTGAGTACACTGTACACTGTCTGGTACACTGTATACCTGTCTGAGTACACTATATACACTGTCTGCAGGTACACTGTATACCTACACTGTCTAGTACACTGTATACCTACACTACCGTTACACTGTATACCTACACTGTCTAGGCTCCTACACTGTCTACTGTATGCCTACACTGTCTAGTACACTGTATACCTACACTGTCTGTTACACTGTATGCCTACACTGTCTGGGTACACTGTATGCCTACACTGTCTGGGTACACTGTATGCCTACACTGTCTAGGTACACTGTATGCCTACACTGTCTGGTGCATACACACACTGTCTGGGTACACTGTATACCTACACTGTCTAGGTACACTGTATGCCTACACTGTCTGGCTACACTGTATACCTACACTGTCTAGGTACACTGTATACCTACACTGTCTGGGTACACTGTATACCTACACTGTCTGGTACACTGTATACCTACACTGTCTGAGTTACACTGTATACCTACACTGTCTGTATACCTACACTGTCTGCACTGTCTACACTCACTGTATCACTGTATGCCTACACTGTCTGGGTACACTGTATACCTACACTGTCTAGGTACACTGTCCTACACTGTCTGGGTACACTGTATACCTACACTGTCTGGGTACACTGTATGCCTACACTGTCTGGGTACACTGTATGCCTACACTGTCTGGTGCACTGTATACCTGTCTGGTACACTATGCCTACACTGTCTAGGTACACTATACCCCTACACTGTCTGGGTGCACTGTATGCCTACACTGTCTGGGTACACTGTATGCCTACTGTCTGGGTACACTGCTCATACCTACATGTCTGGGTGCACTGTATACCTACACTCTCTCGGTACACTGTATACCTACACTGTCTGGTACACTGTATACCTACACTGTCTAGGTTACACTGTATACCTACACTGTCTGGGTACACTTATACCTACACTGTCTGGAGTACACTGTATACCTACACTGTCCAGAGTACACTATACCTACTGTCTAGGTACACTGTATGCCTACACTGTCTCTAGTACATATATCACACTGTCTAGGTACACTATATACCTACACTGTCTGGGTACACTGTATACCTACACTGTCTGATTACACTGTATACCTACACTGTCTGTTACACTGTATACCTACACTGTCTGGTACACTGTATACCTACACTGTCTGGTGCACTGTATGCCTACACTGTCTGGGTACATGCCTACACTGTCTAGTACACTTTCACACACTGTCTGCATACCTACACTGTCTGGTCCTGTGCCTACTCATGCACTGTATACCTACACTGTCTGGGTACTGTATACCTACACTGTCTAATTACTACATACCTACACTGTCTGGGTACACTGCCTACACTGTCTGGGTACACTGTATACCTACACTGTCTGGTACACTGTATACCTACACTGTCTGTACTGTATACCTACACTGTCTGACCTGCCTACACTGTCTGGGTACACTGTATACCTACACTGTCTAGGTACACTGTATACCTACACTGCCTAGGTACCACTGTATACACACTGTCTGTTACACTGTATACCTGCGACTACTGTCTGGGTACATACCTACACTGTCTGGGTACACTATATACCTACACTGTCTAGGTACACTGTATACACTGTGCACTGTATACCTACACTGTCTGTGCACTGTATACCTACACTGTCTGGGTACATATATACCTACACTGTCTGGGTACATGTATACCTACACTGTCTGGGTACACTGTATACCTACATGTCTGTACATAGACCTACACTGTCTAGGTACACTGTATACCTACACTGTCTAGGTACCTGTATACCTACACCTAGGTACACTGTATACCTACACTGTCTGGTACACTGTATACCTACACTGTCTAGTACACTGTATCCTACACTGTATACCTACACTGTCTGGGTACACTGTATACCTACACTGTCTGGGTACACTGTATGCCTACACTGTCTAGGTACTATATACCTGCTACACTGTCTGTATACCTACACTGTCTGGGTACATACCTACATGTCTGGGTACACATACCTACACTGTCTAGGTACACTGTCATGTACACTGTCTGGGTACACTGTATGCCTACACTGTCTGGGTACAGCATGCCTACACTGTCTGGAGTACACTGTACACCTACCTGTCTGGGTACACTATATACCTGCATACTGGGTACACTATACCTACACTGTCTGAACTGTATGCCTACACTGTCTAGGTACCTGTATACCTACACTGTCTGGGTACACTGTATACCGCATATACACTGTCTGTACACTGTATACCTACACTGTCTGGGTACACTGTATACCTACACTGTCTGAGTACCTGTATACCTACACTGTAGTACACTGTACCTACACTGTCAATACCTACACTGTCTGGTACAATATACCTACACTGTCTAGAGTACACTGTGCCTACACTGTCCTGGTACACTGTATACCTCACTGTCTGTGCACTATATACCACACTGTCTGGGTACACCCATACCTACACTGTCTGGTACACTATATACCTACACTGTCTGAGACACTGTATACCTACTGTCAGGTGCACATATACCTACACACTGTCTGGGTACACTGTATGCCTACACTGTCTGGGTTACACTGTGCCTACACTGTCTGGGCACTGTATACCTACACTGTCTGGGTACTATATACACTGTCGTGCACTGTATACACTGTCTACTGTATACTGCTGTATACCTACACTGTCGTGCACTGTATACACACTGTCTGGGTACACTGTATACACTGTCTGCATACACTGCTAGTACATATACACTGTCTGGTACACTGTATACCTAACACTGTGCACTGTATACCACATGTACACTACACTGTCTAGGTACACTGTATACCTACACTGTCTAGGTACACTATATACCTACACTGTCTAGGTACACTGTATACCTCACTACACTGTCTGGGTACACTGTATCCTACACTGTCTGGGTCACTATCCTACACTGTCTGAGTACACTGTATACCTACACTGTCTAGGTACACTGTATACCTGTCTAGTACACTGTATACCTACACTGTCTGCATTCACTGTATACCTACACTGTCTAGGTACACTGTATTCATACCTACACTGTCTAGGTACACTGTATACCTACACTGTCTGGGTACATCACTGTATACCTACACTGTCTGCAGGTACACTGTATGCCTACACTGTCTGTTACACTGTACCTACACTGTCTGAAGTACACTGTATACCTACACTGTCTGGTACAGCCTACATACCTACCTTGCCTACTGTCTGGGTACACTGTATACCTACACTGTCTGGGTACACTGTATGCCTACACTGTCTGGGTACACTATATACCTACACTGTCTAGGTACACTGTATGCCTACACTGTCTGTGCACTTATACCTACACTGTCTGGAGTGCACTGTACCCTACACTGTCTGGGTCACTCATGCCTCACTGTCTGGGCCCACACTATACTACTGTCTGGGTACACTGTATGCCTACACTGTCTAGGTACACTGTATACCTCACTGTCTGCATTACGCAACATACACTGTCTGGGTACATATGCCTACACTGTCTAGTACACTGTATACCTACACTGTCTGGGTACACTGTACCTACACTGTCTAGGTACACTGTATACCTACACTGTCTGGGTACACTATATACACTGTCTAGGTACACTGTATACCTACACTGTCTGAACACTGTATACTACACTGTCTGGGTACTATATGCCTACACTGTCTAGGTACACTGTATACCTACACTGTCTGGGTACACTGTATGTACCTACACTGTCTAGGTACATATGCCTACACTGTCTGGGTGCACTGTATGCCTCACTGTCTGGGTACACTGTATGCCTACACTGTCTGGGTGCACTGTACCTCCGCTGTCTGGACACTGTCTACACTGTCTGTCCTTTACCTCTCTGTCAGGAACACTGTATACCTACACTGTCTAGGTACACTATATACCTACTGTCTGGGTACACTGTAGCCTACACTGTCTGAGTACACTGTATACCTACTGTCTGGGTACACTGTATACCTACACTGTTACACTGTACTACACTGCTACTGTATACCTACACTGTCTAGGTACACTGTACCTACACTGTCTGGTACACTGTATACCTACACGTCTGTATACCTACACTGTCTGGGTACACTGTATACCTACACTGTCTGGGTACACTGTATACACTGTCTGCACACTGTATACACACTGTCTGGGTGCACTGTATACCACTGTCTGAGTACACTGTATACCACACTGTCTAGGTACACTGTATACCTACACTGTCTGGTACACTGTATGCCTACTGTCTGGGTGCACTGTGTCCTACACTGTCTGGGTACACTGTATGCCTACACTGTCTGGGTACACTGTATGCCTACACTGTCTGGAGCCACACTGTATCCTACACTGTCTGGGTACACTGTGACCTACACTGTCTACCTTATACCTACACTGTCTGCATTACACTATATACCTACACTGTCTAGGTACACTGTATACCTACACTGTCTAGGTACACTGTATACCTACACTGTCTGGAGTCACACTGTATACTGTCTAGGTACATACACATACCTACACTGTCTACACTGCATGCCACACATACTGTCTAGGTACACTGTATACCTACACTGTCTAGTACACTGTATACCTACACTGTCTGGGTACACTGTATACCTACACTGTCTAGTACATACTGTATACCTACACTGTCTAGGTACACTGTACACTGTCTGGTGCACTATATACCTACTGTCTGGGTACACTGTATGCCTACACTGTCTGAGTACACTATGTACCCACACTGTCTGGGTCACTGTATGCCTACACTGTCTGGGTACTGTATACCTACACTGTCAGGTTGCACTGTATGACCTACACTGTCCATTTGTACATATCCCTACACTGTCCTAGGTACCTGTATACACACTGTCTGTACTGTATACCTACACTGTCTAAATTACACTGTATGCCTACACTGTCTGGGTACACTGTATGCCTACACTGTCTAGGTACCTACACTGTCTGGGTACACTGTATGCCTACAAATGCGTACACCTATACCTACACTGTCTAGGTACACTGCTTATACCTACACACTGTCTGGTACACTGTATACCTACACTGTCTGGGTACACTGTATGCCTACACACTGTCTGATATACTGTATACCTACACTGTCTGGGTACACTGTATACCTACACTGTCTAGGTACACTGTATGCCCACACTGTCTGGGTCACTGTATGCCTACACACTGTCTGGGTGCACTGTATACCTACACTGTCTAGGTAAACAATGCATGGCTTC